>NW_025743939.1:0-429 GCF_021292245.1 Micropterus dolomieu
GGGCCTTCAAAACACGATGTAACATTTACACAGCACTGTGTACAGGATAGGGAGAAAAAGAAGCAGCAGCAGCAGTAGCAGCAGCGCCCCCTGCTGTTTCCTAAAGAGACGTTCAAAAGATCTCCTTTCACCGAAGCACCCTCTGCCGTTTTTTGAAGGCGAAGCGAAAAAGGCTTACAGCACCGGGTATTCCCAGGCGGTCACCAATCCAAGTACTAACTAGGTCCTGCTCTGCTTAGCTTCCGAGATCAGACGAGATCGGGCGCTCCCAGAGCGGTGTGGCCGTAAGCCCCTCAGTCCCCCCCAAACGGCCCTTCAAAAGATGTTCTACGGCTAATTGACAAAAAACGTATTCTGCCCATAATGTCCAAGGTGCTCCAGAGTCACTTGGAATCCACAGGCACTGATTCCTGGGTAAACATCCAGGAA
>NW_025743940.1:0-411 GCF_021292245.1 Micropterus dolomieu
CATGATCAACAATAAACCTGTAACCTGTTTGCAGTCGGCGTTTGGTTCTCTGGTTCAGGGTCTTGCTCAAGGGCACCTTCAGCAATGTGTTCAGTCCGTGCTGGCCTCAAACCAGCGACCATAGCCTCCGGAACATTTTCAAATATTAGATTGTGTCATCATAAAGGACGCTGTGAGCAGGGTTCGAACCTGCGCGGGGAACCCCCATTGGATTTCAAGTCCAACGCCTTAACCACTCGGCCATCACAGCCACTTTCGGAGGCCATTTTCGCTATGAAATGTGAAATGCAATCAATGACAGCTTAAACTACTTTCAGTCAACACACCCCGCAGACTCTCAAACCTGTTATGTTACATGATTAACAATAAACCTGTAACATGTTTTTCACAGAACACAACCATGAAATGTTG
>NW_025743941.1:0-389 GCF_021292245.1 Micropterus dolomieu
CCGTCACCTACAGCATCCGCTCTTCTAGTCACATCCGGCTACAAATCCCTTCAGCTAACACATCATTAGGTCGCACCGCCTTTCAGTTCGCTGGGTCCTAAGATTGGAACCAACAACAAAAAAAAACAAAACTCTCCACTCTAGACAACACTGCCACTTTTAAAGGCAAAATCACCAACTTGTTCACAGAAAACTGTAATTGCTTCATGTGATGTTATGTGTTGTTGTTATATGTCGCTCTGCTACTATCTTGATTGTTGTCATTATTCAGCTTTTGTGTCATGGCATAGTGTATTGTATCGTGTCGTATGCACTCTGTCATGATATAGCAAAGGTTCTACTGTACACGAGGTTGCGCAGTCAGGATGGCCGAGCGGTCTAAGGCGCTG
>NW_025743942.1:0-349 GCF_021292245.1 Micropterus dolomieu
ACTCTGGAGCACCTTGGACATTATGGGCAGAATACGTTTTTTGTCAATTAGCCGTAGAACATCTTTTGAAGGGCCGTTTGGGGGTGCCTGAGTGGCTTACGGCCACACCGCTCTGGGAGCGCCCGATCTCGTCCGATCTCGGAAGCTAAGCAAAGCAGGGCCAGGTTAGTACTTGGACGGGAGACCGCCTGGGAATACCCGGTGCTGTAAGCCTTTTTCGCTTCGCCTTCAAAAAACGGCAGAGGGCGCTTCGGTGAAAGGAGATCTTTTGAACGTCTCTTTAGGAAACAGCAGGGGGCGCTGCTGCTGCTGCTGCTGCTGCTGCTTCTTTTTCTCCCTATCCTGTACA
>NW_025743943.1:0-352 GCF_021292245.1 Micropterus dolomieu
GTAACGAGCACAACCATGTAATGTGCAATGCAATCAATGACAGCTTATTAACTAGCCTACTGTAAGTCAACACACCCCGCAGACTCTCAAACCCAGTGCAATGTTAACTAATGTTAAATAAGAATGTAACGAGCACAACCATGTAATGTGCAATGCAATCAATGACAGCTTAAACTACTGTAAGTCAACAGATTTCCCAGACTCTCAAACCCAGTGTAATGCTAACTAATGTTAAATAAAAATGTAACGTTACATGATTAACAATAAACTTGTAACCTGTTTTTCACAGAGCACAACCATGTAGCCTAATGTACCATGCGTCTACAAGTAATGGCAGCTTATTAACTACTGT
>NW_025743944.1:0-374 GCF_021292245.1 Micropterus dolomieu
ATCAGTGCCTGTGGATTCCAAGTGACTCTGGAGCACCTTGGACATTATGGGCAGAATACGTTTTTTGTCAATTAGCCGTAGAACATCTTTTGAAGGGCCGTTTGGGGGGGCTTGAGTGGCTTACGGCCACACTGCTCTGGGAGCGCCCGATCTCGTCCCATCTCGGAAGCTAAGCAGAGCAGGGCCTGGTTAGTACTTGGACAGGTGACCGCCTGGGAATACCTGTTGCTGTTAGCCTTTTTCGCTTCGCCTTCGAAAAACGGCAGAGGGCGCTTCGGTGAAAGGAGATCTTTTGAACGTCTCTTTAGGAAACAGCAGGGGGCGCTGCTGCTGCTGCTGCTTCTTTTTCTCCCTATCCTGTACACAGTGCTGTG
>NW_025743945.1:0-386 GCF_021292245.1 Micropterus dolomieu
ATTTACACAGCACTGTGTACAGGATAGGGAGAAAAAGAAGCAGCAGCAGCAGCAGCAGCAGCAGCAGCAGCGCCCCCTGCTGTTTCCTAAAGAGACGTTCAAAAGATCTCCTTTCACCGAAGTGCCCTCTGCCGTTTTTCGAAGGCGACGCGAAAAAGGCTTACATCACCGGGTATTCCCAGGCGGTCACCCGTCCAAGTACTAACCAGGCCCTGCTCTGCTTAGCTTCCGAGATCGGACGGGATCGGGCGCTCCCAGAGCGGTGTGGCCGTAAGCCACTCAGGTGCCCCCAAACGGCCCTTCAAAAGATGTTCTACGGCTAATTGACAAAAAACGTATTCTGCCCATAATGTCCAAGGTGCTCCAGAGTCACTTGGAATCCACAG
>NW_025743946.1:0-408 GCF_021292245.1 Micropterus dolomieu
CTGATGCTATTTTAAAAGCAAAGGGTGGTCACACCAAATATTACATGAGAGGCTAGAGAAAAACTTGTTCTTTGAATCTGTATGTCAAACCCACTGTACTACTAACACTGTCTGTTTTTACTTATCACTTATCATCCAACATACAAGGAACGATTGACTCTTCTACCCCAATACCGTGTGAAAGGCATTTTGCTCCAGAGGAGACTGCGACCTGAACGCAGCGCCTTAGACCTCTCGGCCATCCTGACTGCGCAACCTCGTGTACAGTAGAACCTTTGCTATATCATGACAGAGTGCATACGACACGATGCAATACACTATGCCATGACACAAAAGCTGAATAATGACAACAATCTAGATAGTAGCAGAGCGACATATAACAACAACACATAACATCACATGAAGCAA
>NW_025743947.1:0-394 GCF_021292245.1 Micropterus dolomieu
GAGGACCGTCATCCAGTCCCGACGGAGCTCAGGGAAGAGGTCCTGAAGACCGGGGTAGGGGAGTTTTTTCTCCCCTCCCGCACCCCCCCCTCCCCACCCCCCCCGGAGGCTCCCCCCTGCCGTTCTGGGGCTTCAGGGGTCCACCAGAAGATCACACGAGACACCGACCACCAGCCCTGAGGGGCTGGTTCCGTTGG
The DNA here is from genome assembly GCF_021292245.1 of Micropterus dolomieu. Taxonomy (NCBI): domain Eukaryota; kingdom Metazoa; phylum Chordata; class Actinopteri; order Centrarchiformes; family Centrarchidae; genus Micropterus; species Micropterus dolomieu. Next base: position 198 of record NW_025743947.1, read on the forward strand.
CAGACTTTGCAGAGGCTTGGCGGAGCCTGACAAAGATTTCTCCGCGGGTCCTGCGCACTGCCATAGATGGGTATCGACTACAGTTCAAACCCGCCCTCCAATTCAACAGAACAGAGGGGGTGGTTTGGACTGTGGTCCGCCCGGAGCAAGGTCCGGTGTTGGGACAGGAAGTTCGTACTCTGCTGAGGAAAGGGGCC
>NW_025743948.1:0-363 GCF_021292245.1 Micropterus dolomieu
AGAAAACACGTCAGATAGAGGGTGAAGGAAAAGACGACAGATGCTTTACAAAAACACATCAGATAGTGGGTGGAGGAATTTGCGACAGACGCTTTAGAAAAACACGTCAGATAGTGGGTGAAGGAATTTACGACAGATGCTTTAGGAATTTACGACAGATAGATGATGAGCAGAAACACAACAGATACGGCCAGCACTATATAAAGATTACTGTAAGAAACCAAGCATTAATGAAAGATACAGCATTACATATGTTATTCCTGTGTTAATTTTTTAAGAAATACAATTGTGTGTCAAATTACGCATGTATAACTTTTAAAAAAATACGGTGAGACTGAAGTTGAAATATAATGGAGAACTTCT
>NW_025743949.1:0-302 GCF_021292245.1 Micropterus dolomieu
AACCTGTAATGTGATACAGCTTCACAAGAGAAGTGCTGCTTTTGTAAGAATCACAGTTGTCTGCGTCAGGTGTATTTTTTTTCATAGATTGACGAGATACCTTTTACCAAGATGGCGGCACTATTTATCCTGCCCACTGTGTTGTCATTTGGTTTAAAACACCTGCCCCGTGTGAGGCTTGAACTCACGACCTTCAGATTATGAGACTGACGCGCTGCCTACTGCGCCAACGAGGCCTGAAAAACAGTGCATTCTGATATTCAGCTGTGACCATGCAGTTAGAGCTCTTCTCACAGACTAAA
>NW_025743950.1:0-357 GCF_021292245.1 Micropterus dolomieu
CACACCCCAGACGGGCCTTCAAAACACGATGTAACATTTACACAGCACTGTGTACAGGATAGGGAGAAAAAGAAGCAGCAGCAGCAGCAACAGCAGCGCCCCCTGCTGTTTCCTAAAGAGACGTTCAAAAATTCTCCTTACACCGAAGCGCCCTCAGCCGTTTTTCGAAGGCGAAGCGAAAAAGGCTTAAAGCACTAGGTATTCCCAGGCGGTCACCCGTCCAAGTACTAACCAAGCCCTGCTCTGCTTAGCTTCCGAGATCTGATGAGATCGGGCGCTCCCAGAGCGGTGTGGCCGTAAGCCACTCAGGCACCCCCAAACGGCCCTTCAAAAGATTTTCTACGGCTAATTGACAAA
>NW_025743951.1:0-312 GCF_021292245.1 Micropterus dolomieu
AGCCTGTACACACTGAGTTGATGGCTTCCAGTGACCTGTTGTACTTTGGAGTCAAATTTAACTCACTTTCTGTTGTTTTATACAGATCAGTCACAGGACAGATTGTTTCACCAGATCTCACCTTTACAACAAAAAATTCCATTTTGATTCAGCCATATTTCATTTAACAGGTCTCCCTTGCTTCTCAAGCCTAAGCGAGTGTGTAAAGCTCCTTTTGTGGACTTTATGAGCTAACAGCCACCTAATAAGTTCTAAATGGAGTTTTAATACCAAAATACGAGTATGATGGGTGTGGGACGCTGATTTGAGCTG
>NW_025743952.1:0-335 GCF_021292245.1 Micropterus dolomieu
CGGCTGAGTCAGTGAACTCTTTTAAGTCCCTTCTTAAAACATACTTTTATAGGAGAGCTTTTCCCGATCTTATTTGACTTTATTTTATCCCTTTTATTTTATTGTATTTTACTAATTTTATATTAAATTTTCATGCTCTTATCTTTTTAGGGCCCGAGCACGACCGTGCGAGGTCCCTATTGAATCTGCTCGGATTATATATATATATATATATATTTTTTTTTTTTTTCTGCAAAGTAGGCCCAAATGACATGGCCTAAACATACTCGAAAACTCACCAAAATTTGCAAACATGTCAGAACCGGTGAAAAATTTCGTATTCTACAAGTTTCGCA
>NW_025743953.1:0-303 GCF_021292245.1 Micropterus dolomieu
TTGAATTCAGTAAGTGCTCCTTGTTGGGGCAGTTGAAAATGACAAAAGCAACTGGATTTTTTGGTGCCATATTTTGTGAGAATCAACCCCAGATCACTTCAAATAGAGCCACTGGTGATTATTGTGTTCATAAGTGCTTCTCTTTGGGGTTGTCTTGGCTGTGAGTTCTTCAACAGACATATCACAGTCAGTTTCACATCATTTTAACATAACCAGCTACACCATAACTTTGTCACCAACATCACCCAAACACAAGCACTGACTTGAGTTATGAATTCAGTAAGTGCTTTTTGTTGGGGTAGT
>NW_025743954.1:0-333 GCF_021292245.1 Micropterus dolomieu
GGATGTCTTACGATGAATTTTCCTATTAATCCAGGCCTATTTGGTCCTGCTTCACTCTGCCTTGTTGCAACGTTTCGGAGAACTATTTGTCCTTCATCAGGCTTTACAGAGTGGCATCTTTAAGTTTCCTTTTTCTTTAGGTTTGACTGATCTTCTGCTTGAGGCTTTTCTAATTGAGGGTTCCAGTGAGTCACGGTGAGTACTGAGGTTAAGGTGAGGGATTTGGGCTGGGTAAGAGTGTCCCCGCCCCCCGTGGGGCCATCCAGAGGTCACACACGGCACTGGCTGAGTTAGGGAGAGGGAAAAAAGAGCTGGCCAACGACTTACAAAGCT
>NW_025743955.1:0-608 GCF_021292245.1 Micropterus dolomieu
ACTCATCTCATTTAATGACTTCCCCAGCACTTCCCTAAGTGAATTCCCTTGCCCCCCCTTATCCCCTCTCTCATCTTTGCCCTTTCCCTCTCATATTTCTGACACTCCAAAAGCACATGTTCCACAGATTCAATATTATCACAAAATGTGCTTACCCATAATATGTAAGTACTTATTTAACCCACAGTGTCCTATTCTTAACCTAGTGAAGATGATTTCCTCCTTTCGTTTCCATACAGTGATCCTTTCTGTTCCAACCTTTTGTTGAATGGTATATAAATGCCTCCCTTTCTCCCCTGCATCCCAGTGTACCTGCCACTTTTTATTAATTTTTGACCTGATTATTGCTTTGGCTTCTGCTTTACTTATTGAAATTGCTGTTTCAATCTACCTACAGTTTCATTACCCTTCACCCCCACATGTGCTGGAACCCATGTAAACTTTACCCTTACCCCCATCTGACATATCTGTGAGTAAAGTTCATGTACTATGTCCTGTTTTGCATACTCTTCATAACTGCACTAGAGTCTGAGCATATGACAACTTTTGCTGGTTTAACTTCCTCTACCCACTGCAATGCCAACCAAACAGCCACCAACTCCACGGTG
>NW_025743956.1:0-422 GCF_021292245.1 Micropterus dolomieu
CCTGATCAAAGATAACTCCAAGATTGCTCACAGTGGTGCTGTTTGACTTTAATCCTGAGACGAGAGACCAAAGGGCAGTGTTTCTGCCCAGTTTCGAACTGGGGACCTTTCGCGTGTGAGGCAAACGTGATAACCACTACACTAGAGAAACTGACAGCTGCGAGCCCTCACACAGGTGCACCTTACTGCGTTCTTTTTTGAACTGCAGCGTTAGTAGGATCATCACGGGTGGTAGACAGTTTCAGGATATTGATGTGACAAACCCGTGTTTTCGCGCTTCCTGTTCGGGTTACTGATTACATCTGTGTTGCTGCGTTTTTGCCGTCTTTGAATTTTACACTAACAGCAATGAGCAAACATCTGGAGGCCAATGGAGAGCGGAAGCAATACGTTCAAAAGTTCGGAGTCCTCTTCGGTTTCTC
>NW_025743957.1:0-400 GCF_021292245.1 Micropterus dolomieu
AGAGAGCAATACCTGTGGGAGGGATACAGACAGCTACTGGACACGACTTACTACTCCAAATTAAAGAAACCCATCTACATGGACACAATCCCGGCAATTGACAAGATCATACAATCACTACATGACAAAAAATTCATTAATCACAAACAAAAACTGTACCTGATGGGAGACAGCGAACCCCGACCTAGACTCTTTTACATGCTGCCCAAAATCCACAAACCCCCTGCTGGGTGGAGCGGTCTTTTGGCGTCTGCCAAAAGACCGGACAGAGAGTTGTTGCAGCTCCTGGAAATAAATCTGACCAAAAACGACTTTGAGTTCAACGGACAATTCTTCCTCCAAATTAAGGGAACAGCTATGGGTAAAAAATTCGCACCTGCTTACGCCAATATTTTCATGG
>NW_025743958.1:0-368 GCF_021292245.1 Micropterus dolomieu
CAGGAAAAGGATCCAGTCCGCCTGGAAGTCCCTAGCCAGGATCAGACGCTCTCCCGTCCAAGTCCTAAGCAGGCCCTGCCAAGCCTGGCTTCCGAGATCAGGCGAGATCAGGCAGTCCCAGGCCGGAATGGCCGTAAGCCACCTTTGCACACCCAAGACTGGCCTTCAAAACACGATGTAACATTTACACAGCACTTTGTACAGGATAGGGAGAAAAAGAAGCAGCAGAAGAAGCAGCAGCAGCAGCAGCAGCGCCCCCTGCTGTTTCCTAAAGAGACGTTCAAAAGATCTCCTTTCACCGAAGCGCCCTCTGCCGTTTTTCGAAGGCGAAGCGAAAAAGGCTTACAGCACCAGGTATTCCCAGGCGG
>NW_025743959.1:0-367 GCF_021292245.1 Micropterus dolomieu
ATCCCATTATTGCATGTTACTAACACAACTTCTCCCCTTTCTGGTAGTCTTGTGCTTTCTCGTCCCTCTCCTCTCTCCTCCTATCACTTACTGCAGGTTTTCTGGCTCTGGAGCTGTGGAGTCTGGATCTGTGGCTGCGGGTCACCTGCTGCCCCCGTGTTCCTGCTCGGCACCCTCTGCTGCAACGACAATTGTTTCTAGTCCTATTGTTATTATTGTCTCTCTCCTTCACCCCAACCGGTCGAGGCAGATGGCCGCCCACCCTGAGCCATGGTTCTGCTCGAGGTTTCTGCCTCTTAAAGGAAGTTTTTCCTTGCCTCTGTCTCCTAGTGCTGCTCTTGGTGGGAACTGTTGGGCTTCTGTAAAT
>NW_025743960.1:0-342 GCF_021292245.1 Micropterus dolomieu
CGACATGTCCTGATCAAAGATAACTCCAAGATTGCTCACAGTGGTGCTGTTTGACGTTAATCCCGAGACGAGAGACCAAAGGGCATGTTTCCGCCCGGTTTCGAACCGGGGCCCTTTCGCGTGTTAGGCGAACGTGATAACCACTACACTACGGAAACTGCTGAAGACTGCGCGAAGGTCGCGGTTCGATTCCCCGACGGGAGAGTTCGGTTCTCTAGCAGCTGCTGATTATTCACCAAGAAAGACAAAAGTAATACAGCAGCATGGAGGACGTCCATCTGTCTGGGTGAGGATGGGGTTACCTTACCTAATAACAAGAGGACATTGACAAAGCGTATGAGT
>NW_025743961.1:0-329 GCF_021292245.1 Micropterus dolomieu
GAGTCGGATTGCTGCAGCGTCTCCGGATCCAAACCGCGAGCGGGAGAAGCCGAGAACGGGCTCCCGAACGAGGAAAGGAAGCGTCGGAGCCAGCGGATAAAGGTCGGGAAAAAGCCTCAGCTGTCACGCAGATCACGCTGTGAACCCATGAGTGAAGCCGCCGGGCCGCCTCAGCGGCCGCAGGGCCCACGCCACGGGGGAAACACATCCGGCCATCCTCGGAAAAGAGAGCCATGCTGTACCTCAGTACCCGCACGGAAAGGGCTTCGCAACGGGCGCAGGCAGCCCCCTCGAGAGCTGCCCGTGCGTGCTCCATCCCCAAACATGAG
>NW_025743962.1:0-344 GCF_021292245.1 Micropterus dolomieu
GACACTAAACTCAGAATGCTGACTTTAATCTCAGATCTCTGACACTACTGACACTAAATTTAGAATGCTGACTTTAATCTCAGAATGCTGACACTAAATTTAGAATGCTGACTTTAATCTCAGAATGCTGACACTAAATTTAGAATGCTGACTTTAATCTCAGAATGCTGACAGTACAGACATCAAATTTAGAATGCTGACGTTCATCTCAGAATGCTGACACTAAACTCAGAATACTGACAATAAACTGAGAATTGGCACTAAATTTAGAATGCTGACTTTAATCTCGGAATGCTGACACTACTGACACTAAATTTAGAATGCTGACTTTCATCTCAGAATGC
>NW_025743963.1:0-328 GCF_021292245.1 Micropterus dolomieu
ACAAAATGTTGTGGGGGTTACGTTGCTGAGGCTGGGTTGGAGAAACTGGCTAGCTTTACTGAGTGATGCTGCGTTCCATTTACCAGATAAAACTGCGAGACTGAGCGCCAGCTATCCTGAGGGAAACTTCGGAGGGAACCAGCTACTAGATGGTTCGATTAGTCTTTCGCCCCTATACCCAGGTCGGACGACCAATTTGCACGTCAGGACCGCTACGGGCCTCCACCAGAGTTTCCTCTGGCTTCGCCCTGCCCAGGCATAGTTCACCATCTTTCGGGTCCTATCGCACGCGCTCATGCTCCACCTCCCCACCTCAGCCGGCGCGCGC
>NW_025743964.1:0-306 GCF_021292245.1 Micropterus dolomieu
ATTCATGCGGCGTCGGAAGCGCGTAGGAAATTCACAGCCGCGCCGGCAGAGCTCCAGAATGTGCAACTCGGCCGGCTCACGCGCGGACGCGCTTACAAGTGCGAGGGCCCGCCCAACGCTGCTTGCAGCTTTAATTTTTTTTATTAGGGCCCGAGCACGACCGTGCGAGGTCCCTATTGAATCTGCTCGGATTATATATATATATTTTTTTTTTTTTTTTTTTTTTTTCTGCAAAGTAGGCCCAAATGACATGGCCTAAACATACTCCAAAACTCACCAAAATTTGCAAACATGTCAGAACCGGTG
>NW_025743965.1:0-365 GCF_021292245.1 Micropterus dolomieu
AGAAGCAGCAGCAGCAGCAGCAGCAGCGCCCCCTGCTGTTTCCTAAAGAGACGTTCAAAAACTCTCCTTTCACCGAAGCGCCCTCTGCCGTTTTTCGATGGCGAAGCGAAAAAGGCTTACAGCACCGGGTATTCCCAGGCGGTCACCCGTCCAAGTACTAACCAGGCCCTGCTCTGCTTAGCTTCTGATGCCTGACGAGATCGGGCGCTCCCAGAGCAGTGTGGCCGTAAGCCACTCAGGCACCCCCAAACGGCCCTTCAAAAGATTTTCTACGGCTAATTGACAAAAAACGTATTCTGCCCATAATGTCCAAGGTGATCCAGAGTCACTTGGAATCCACAGGCACTGATTCCTGGGTAAACATC
>NW_025743966.1:0-329 GCF_021292245.1 Micropterus dolomieu
ATGAACTTAATAATTGTTAACATGAATGCAAGTATTTAAGTTGATCCAACATAATGTTTTAAGTTAGGTCAAGGAGCTTTTTGGCCACAATAAAACACATTTCTAAGTAATATGAACTTACTAATTGTTAACATGAATGCAAGTATTTAAGTTGATCCAACATAATGTTTTAAGTTAGGTCAAGAATCTTTTTGGCCACAATAAAACACATTTCTAAGTAATATGAACTTAATAATTGTTAAAATAAATGCAAGTATTTAAGTTGATCCAACATAATGTTTTAAGTTAGGTGAAGAAGCTTTTTGGCCACAATAAAACACATTTCTAAG
>NW_025743967.1:0-329 GCF_021292245.1 Micropterus dolomieu
CCCTGCATTTCCCCTCCCTCTCTCCCACTCGTCATCGAGAGCCCGAGTATTTCGGATGCTCGGTAGCCTGTGTCCAAAAGCCAGGCCTTCATTTCTCCGCAATCCGATTGGATCGAGCCTCTCAGAAGGTGGGGAGGGGACACTGCAGCGCCTCCGTAGCCGGCATGGTTGGCCAACACGGTGGAGGAACCGCAGCGTAGAAAGGATAAAAGAAACTAAAACACCTAAAAAGGAAGTAAGAAAACCTGCTACAACTGCTAAATCGGTGAATAAAACACACTTACCTTCTCGTCTTTGGTCTGGTCAAGGTGGTAGTCCGGCAGAGGACA
>NW_025743968.1:0-317 GCF_021292245.1 Micropterus dolomieu
GGTTGTTTTAGCCTGTACACACTGAGTTGATGGCTTCCAGTGACCTGTTGGACTTTGGAGTCAAATTTAACTCACTTTCTGTTGTTTTACACAGATCAGTCACAGGGCAGAGTGTTTCACCAGATTTCTTCTTTATAAACAATATCAATTTGATACAGCCATATTTCTCTGAACAGTACTCTTTTGCTTCTTAAGCCAAAGCGAGTGTGTAAAGCTCCTTTTGTGGACTTTATGAGCTAACAAAAACCTAATAAGTTCTAAATGGAGTATTAATACCAAAATACAACTGTATGATGGGTGTGGTACGCTGATTTGAG
>NW_025743969.1:0-311 GCF_021292245.1 Micropterus dolomieu
AGCAGCAGCAGCAGCGCCCCCTGCTGTTTCCTAAAGAGATGTTCAAAAGATCTCCTTTAACCGAAGCGCCCTCTGCCGTTTTTCGAAGGCGAAGCGAAAAAGGCTTACAGCACCAGGTATTCCCAGGCGGTCACCCGTCCAAGTACTAACCAGGCCCTGCTCTGCTTAGCTTCCGAGATCAGACGCTCCCAGAGCAGTGTGGCCGTAAGCCACTCAGGCGCCCCCAAACGGCCCTTCAAAAGATGTTCTACGGCTAATTGACAAAAAACGTATTCTGCCCATAATGTCCAAGGTGCTCCAGAGTCACTTGG
>NW_025743970.1:0-337 GCF_021292245.1 Micropterus dolomieu
ACCTTGGACATTATGGGCAGAATACGTTTTTTGGCAATTAGCCGTAGAACATCTTTTGAAGGGCCGTTTGGGGGCGCCTGAGTGGCTTACAGCCACACCGCTCTGGGAGCGCCCGATCTCGTCAGATCTCGGAAGCTAAGCAGAGCAGGGCCTGGTTGGTACTTGGACGGGTCACCGCCTGGGAATACCCGGTGCTGTAAGCCTTTTTCGCATCGCCTTCGAAAAACGGCAGAGGGCGTTTCGGTGAAAGGAGATCTTTTGAACGTCTCTTTAGGAAACAGCAGGGGGCGCTGCTGCTTCTTTTTCTCCCTATCCTGTACACAGTGCTGTGTAAATG
>NW_025743971.1:0-300 GCF_021292245.1 Micropterus dolomieu
AAAAATAAGTGTAAAGAATTAATTGCCAGCAATGTGTGAGGTTAGGGTTAGAATAACCGATAGGTTAGGAGTCAGGTAAGTATTGATGTTGCAGAGAAAAAAAAGGTAAGTATCAGGGATTAAAATGGCAAATATGGGGTTAAGGTTAAGGTTAGGATAACCGGGTTAGGGTTAGGGGTTAGGGGTTAGGGTTAGGGTTAGGGGAAGGGAAAAAGAGCTGGCTAACGTCTTACAAAGCTCTGCGTTAGCCAGTCTGGTGCACTGTCCTGTGATGCGCCTCCAGAGACCCCAGAAAGGCAA
>NW_025743972.1:0-323 GCF_021292245.1 Micropterus dolomieu
GGACACAGGAAGTGACATATAGCACATTCATGCGGCGTCGGAAACGCGTAGGAAATTCACAGCCGCACCGGCAGAACTCCAGAATGTGCAACTCGGCCAGCTCACGCGCGGACGCGCTTACAAGTGCGAGGGCCCGCCCAACGCTGCTTGCAGCTTTAATTTACTTTACTTTTTTTACACTGAAGTTACGACAACTTCCATGTCATGGCGAAGAGTTGATCTTTGACGCCACGCCACGGACACGCCCATTGACGAAAACTTGCAAATAGCACAACTTTTCATCTTCAATGCCTTTAGAAGGCACAGCACAAATTTGAAGTCGG
>NW_025743973.1:0-311 GCF_021292245.1 Micropterus dolomieu
CCTGCCGCAGTCCTATTTAGGCTCCTAGCGGTAACGTGCTATAGTACATCCGCCCGTTCAGTCCGAACCTACCATCGAAGAGCCCCAACACTCAGTTGAAATCCTGCGATATAAGCTCGCGGTAGCCACGTGATGACTGTTTATTAGCCAACTTGCCCATGTCAGCCCTGACCTAGTGAGTGAAGCACCCCAGCACTCAGCTGTGATTCTGCACTTCTCCAAGTTAGCGGTATCCGCAATGGCTTTAAATTCTTATCTCTTCATCAGCTCACTACGCCTATGCAGTCCTGTTCTGATTGGATCGAAGCTCC
>NW_025743974.1:0-301 GCF_021292245.1 Micropterus dolomieu
CTTTTTTGTGCGTCTGGACAAGATACACGTACCACAGAAAATTCGTGCACGTAGGTGAAACGTGCGGCGGGGGCTGCTTCGTTAAAAGTCACTTCCTGTTGCCAGCAGGTGGCGCTATGACTGTCTGTGAATGTCAGCATGTACATGAGTTCAGGGCGGGACTCTCATCCTACATGTACAGTTTGGTCCAGATGTGAGCATGTACACTGAAGTTACGACAACTTCCGTGTCATGGCGAAGAGTTGATCTTTGACGCCACGCCACGGACACGCCCATTGACGAAAACTTGCAAATAGCACAA
>NW_025743975.1:0-317 GCF_021292245.1 Micropterus dolomieu
GCCCGTATTCTGAATTCTTATCTGAATTTGCAGAGTTTTTGTCAACTTTAGTCCTTAAAACGGACAAAGTTATTATTGTAGGGGATTTTAATATTCATGTGGATGTTGAGAATGACAGCTTCAGTACTGCGTTTATCTCTTTGTTAGAAAAGCAATAGTTTATTTGAGGATTTTCAGTCAGGATTTAGAGCTCATCATAGCACAGAGACAGCACTGGTGAAAACTACTAACGACCTCCTTATTGCATCAGACAAAGGACTTGTCTCTGTACTGGTTTTATTAGATCTTAGTGCTGCATTTGATACCATTGACCATCA
>NW_025743976.1:0-318 GCF_021292245.1 Micropterus dolomieu
AACTATAATAAATGTGGAGATCTACAGTATGATACAGTAGCTTATTAACAGAGGTGTAACTATAATAAATGCGGAGATCTACAGTATGATACAGTAGCTTATTAACAGAGGTGTAAAGATAATAAATGTGGAGATCTACAGTATGATACTGTAGCTTATTAACAGAGGTGTAATGATAATAAATGCAGAGATCTACAGTATGATACAGTAGCTTATTAACAGAGGTGTAACTATAATAAATGTGGAGATCTACAGTATGATACAGTAGCTTATTAACAGAGGTGTAAAGATAATAAATGTGGAGATCTACAGTATGAT
>NW_025743977.1:0-310 GCF_021292245.1 Micropterus dolomieu
ACACAATTTATCAAATTACACAACGGATATACAGTATGAAAATAAGATTGATTGGATTATACTCACAGGAAGTATAAAACCTCTTACATGGGTCTATTAAAAGTAAAGTAACACAAAAATGTCAGGGAAATTACTTTACTAAATTACTTTAGATTTAAGTACTGCAGTTGTACATTTGAAATACCTTCCTACCTTTCTGATAGGAAGCCTTTTTGAGGTGGTATAAAACATTTCTTCATATATTCTGATTTGAGTTGTGGACAACTATGACCACATGAATTAAAAAAACATTTCACTGCCCAAGTCAGCT
>NW_025743978.1:0-317 GCF_021292245.1 Micropterus dolomieu
ACCTCGTGCCAGATGGAATCAAAGGCTTTTTGGAAGTCAACAAAACAGACATATACCTTTCTTTTCTTAATGTTTTGATCAATTAGAGTCTGGAGGGTAAATATATGGTCTGTTGTGCGGCAATTTGGCATTTATGCAGAATATTGTGGTTATCAACAAAGTTGAGAAGTCGTTTATTAATGATGTTGCAGAATATTTTTCCCAGGTTACTGGATACATATATTCCTCTGTAGTTATTTGGGTCATATTTATCTCCGGATTTATGAATTGGGGTTATTAAACCTTTGTTCCAGATGTCTGGAAAAGTTCCAGTTGCT
>NW_025743979.1:0-306 GCF_021292245.1 Micropterus dolomieu
TCAGAGATCTGAGATTAAAGTCAGCATTCTAAGAAAGTGTCAGTATTCTGAGTTTAATGTCAGCATTCTGAGATTAAAGTCAGCATTCTAAATTTAGTATCAGTTCTGAGTTCAGTGTCCGCATTCTGAGATTAAAGTCAACATTCTAAGAAAGTGTCAGTAGTGTCAGAGTTCTGAGATTAAAGTCAGTATTCTAAATTTAGTGTCAGTAGTGTCAGCATTCTGAATTTAGTGTCAGCATTCTGAGATGAAAGTCAGCATTCTAAATTTAGTGTCAGAGTTCTGAGATGAAAGTCAGCATTCTAA
>NW_025743980.1:0-300 GCF_021292245.1 Micropterus dolomieu
ATTTCTTTGGCTCTGGTATGATAGGGGATCGTTTCCAGAGGGTGGGAACTGCTGAGTTTGTTAAAGTCCTAAAATTAGTTGAACCCTTTGAACAGTGCAGCAGGAGATCTCAAAGCGGTCTAAAATGGTGAAAAGGTAGAGACAGTAGATGCCGTTCACCATAGCTAATGAAATTGTCTTTGAAACACATTTCAGTAATGCACACGGAATGAGACCATTTTTAAAAGACGTCCGCTCTAAACAGCAAAGCCCTCGGCACTTGGATACACGGCAAAAATACTTTCAAATGACAAGGTGCAA
>NW_025743981.1:0-302 GCF_021292245.1 Micropterus dolomieu
AAAGGTCGAATGCCTTTGATGATGTGTGTGTAAGACCCAAGTGTTGGTTTAGTTGCAGTTTTTCTCAGAAGATCTCTTCCTGCTAACACGACAGCACTGGTAAGAAAATAAGCTTGTGGCTAAAAAAATCATCGGTTGCCCTCTGGCCTCCCTGGTAAAAATAATAGCATAGAGAATAGAATAGACACTTTATTGTCGTAGAGGGGAAATTTATCTTGGGCACAGTGCTACTCAGCAACGTGCATCCTATTTCTTTAAAAAAAAAAAAAGTAACTTATTTATTACATTCAAGTGCAACTTCA
>NW_025743982.1:0-300 GCF_021292245.1 Micropterus dolomieu
TCTTTCTTGGTGAATAATCAGCAGCTGCTAGAGAACTGAACTCTCCCGTCGGGGAATCGAACCGCGACCTTCGCGCAGTCTTCAGCAGTTTCCGTAGTGTAGTGGTTATCACGTTCGCCTAACACGTGAAAGGGCCCTGGTTTGAAACCGGGCGGAAACATGCCCCTATGTCCACGTCTACTCTGAGCAGAAATTCACTGAACAAACTTATACACCCAAAACTTTTGTTTTTGCCGCCATTCATCATGAGCTGAACTCAAAGATCTAATACTTTCTCTATGTACACAAAGGGCCTATTTC
>NW_025743983.1:0-321 GCF_021292245.1 Micropterus dolomieu
AGACGAGAAGGTAAGTGTGTTTTATTCACCGATTTAGCAGTTGTAGCAGGTTTTCTTACTTCCCTTTTAGGTGTTTTAGTTTCTTTTATCCTTTCTACGCTGCGGTTCCTCCACCGTGTTGGCCAACCGTGCCGGCTACGGAGGCGCCGCAGTGTCCCTTCCCCACCTTCTGAGAGGCTCTATCCAATCGGATTGCGGAGAAATGAAGGCCTGGCTTTTGGAGACAGGCTACCGAGCATCCGAAATACTCGGGCTCTCGATGACGAGTGGGAGAGAGGGAGGGGAAATGCAGGGCACATTTAACAGCCATGCCGGTCCCAA
>NW_025743984.1:0-305 GCF_021292245.1 Micropterus dolomieu
CAACCTTCTGCCGCCTTTCCCAAGCTAGTTTCTTTCAGGGGCCACATAGGGGCCCCAAATCACAACAGCTCAAATCAGCGTCCCACACCCATCATACAGTTTTATTTTGGTATTAAAACTCCATTTAGAACTTATTAGGTGGCTGTTAGCTCATAAAGTCCACAAAAGGAGCTTTACACACTCACTTAGGCTTGAGAAGCAAAAGAGTCCTGTTCAGTGAAATATGGCTGTATGAAATTGGCATTGTTTGCTGTAAAGGTGAGATGTGGTGAAACACTCTGTCCTGTGACTGATCTGTGTAAAAC
>NW_025743985.1:0-311 GCF_021292245.1 Micropterus dolomieu
GCTAAGCAGAGCAGGGCCTGGTTAGTACTTGGACAGGTGACCGCCTGGGACTACCCGGTGCTGTAAGCATTTTTCGCATGGCCTTCGAAAAACGGCAGTGCGCGCTTCGGTGAAAGGAGAATTTTTGAACGTCTCTTTAGGAAACAGCAGGGGGCGCTGCTGCTGCTGCTACTTCTTTTTCTCCCTATCCTGTACACAGTGCTGTGTAAATGTTACATCGTGTTTTGAAGGCCCTTCTGGGGTGTGCAAAGGCAGCTTACAGCCATTCCGGCCTGGGACTGCCCGATCTCGCCTGATCTCGGAAGCCAGGC
>NW_025743986.1:0-300 GCF_021292245.1 Micropterus dolomieu
TGACCGCCTGGGAATACCCGGTGCTGTAAGCCTTTTTCGCTTCGCCTTCGAAAAACGGCAGAGGGCGCTTCGGTGAAAGGAGATCTTTTGAACGTCTCTTTAGGAAACAGCAGGGGGCGCTTCTGCTGCTTCTTTTTCTCACTATCCTGTACACAGTGCTGTGTAAATGTTACATCGTGTTTTGAAGGCCCGTCTTGGGTGTGCAAAGGCAGCTTACGGCCATTCCATCCTGGGACTGCCAGATCTCGCCTGATCTCGGAAGCCAGGCTTGGCAGGGCCTGCTTAGGACTTGGACGGGAG
>NW_025743987.1:0-300 GCF_021292245.1 Micropterus dolomieu
GGCAAGGCGTGAGTCGTTCATGGAGTGGGGGGATTTAGGTTTGTAGCTGCTGATCCGTCTGAATCCTCTCCAGACAGAAGCAGAGTCATTCCTTGAGAACTGGTCTTGTAGTCTCTCTGCATACAGCTGTTTAGCATCTCGCACGGCCTTGCTAAACCTGTACTTTGTCTCCTTAAACCTGGCCCGGTCTCCACTCCTAATGGCCTCTTCCTTTTCCAACCTCAGCTGTCTGAGCTTAGCTGTGAACCAGGGTCTGTCATTGTTATAACTCACCCTGCTGCGTGTTGGAATGCAGCTGTC
>NW_025743988.1:0-300 GCF_021292245.1 Micropterus dolomieu
AACGGTGTCCCGGTTCCTGGATCTTTACCCAGGAATCAGTGCCTGTGGATTCCAAGTGACTCTGGAGCACCTTGGACATTATGGGCAGAATACGTTTTTTGTCAATTAGCCGTAGAACATCTTTTGAAGGGCCGTTTGGGGGTGCCTGAGTGGCTCATGGCCACACTGCTCTGGGAGCGCCCGATCTCATCTGATCTCGGAAGCTAAGCAGAGCAGGGCCTGGTTAGTACTTGGACGGGTGACAGCCTGGGAATACCCGGTGCTGTAAGCCTTTTTCGCTTCGCCTTCGAAAAACGGCAG
>NW_025743989.1:0-302 GCF_021292245.1 Micropterus dolomieu
TCCAAATGGCTTCAAACTCACCCAGAAGACTCATACAGACAACGCCATCAAAAATCCCAACCTTCTACCACCTTTCCCAAGCTACTTCTCTTCAGGGGCTACCTAGGGGCCCAAAATCTCACCAGCTATATTCAGCATCCCACACAGGTCATACAGTTGTATTTTAGTATTAAAACTCCATTTAGAACTTATTCGGTGGCTGTTAAAAAACAAAGACCACAAAAGGAGATTAACGCTGTCGCTTAGGCTTAAGAAGCAACGCATATGTCTGAAATTGTTTCTTCAAGTATGTGTAGAACAAA
>NW_025743990.1:0-300 GCF_021292245.1 Micropterus dolomieu
ATTTCACACAAACATCTCCTGAGCATGAAACTGAAACAACACCAAGCAGTATGAGAACATCTCAACATCCATTAACTAGCCAGGAAACATCTACAACAGTGTCGTCAGCCACAGAGCAACAATCTTCATCTGCTACAACGATCACACACACAGGCACAACTGAAATAGCATCCCCGCCATCAACACTCACCACAAATGGAGTGACAATGACAACCAACAATGATCATTCAACAACAATCAGTTCCACCACAAATACTGAACTCCCACCAAGTTCGCACTCTACATTCCCACCAATGACAA
>NW_025743991.1:0-302 GCF_021292245.1 Micropterus dolomieu
AGCTTTTAAAAACAGTATCACAAATGAGAGTGTCCTCCAGCCCACTTGATATAATACCTACAAAATTTTTACTGAAAGTAATAGATTCTGTTGGGCCCCATTTGATCTCTGTTTTCAACAGCTCCCTATCTACTGGTTGTGTCCCTGATTATCTTACCCACTTTTAAAGAAACCTGGTTTAGATCCCTCCCTCCCACATAATTTTAGACCAATTTCAAAACTGCCTTTTATTGCAAAGATTCTAGAAAGAATTGTGTCCAAACAGCTGCTCACTGTGCTGGAAAATAACAAATTATTTGAAA
>NW_025743992.1:0-302 GCF_021292245.1 Micropterus dolomieu
AATAAATAAGTTACTTTTTTTTTTTTAAAGAAATAGGATGCACGTTGCTGAGTAGCACTGTGCCCAAGATAAATTTCCCCTCTACGACAATAAAGTGTCTATTCTATTCTCTATGCTATTATTTTTACCAGGGAGGCCAGAGGTCAACCAATGATTTTTTTAGCCACAAGCTTATTTTCTTACCAGTGCTGTCGTGTTAGCAGGAAGAGATCTTCTGAGAAAAACGGCAACTAAACCAACACTTGGGTCTTACACACACATCATCAAAGGCATTCGACCTTTGATGATGTCATGACATTCAA
>NW_025743993.1:0-301 GCF_021292245.1 Micropterus dolomieu
TTCTAAGTTTAGTGTCAGTAGTGTCAGAGTTCTGAGATTAAAGTCAGCATTCTGAGTTTAGTGTCAGTATTCTGAGATGAAAGTCAGCATTCTACATTTAGTGTCAGTAGTGTCAGCATTCTGAGATGAAAGTCAGCATTCTAAATTTGATGTCCGTACTGTCAGCATTCTGAGATTAACGTCAGCATTCTAAATTTGATGTCCGTACTGTCAGCATTCTGAGATTAAAGTCAGCATTCTAAGTTTAGTGTCAGTAGTGTCAGCATTCTGAGATGAAAGTCAGCATTCTAAATTTAGTGTC
>NW_025743994.1:0-303 GCF_021292245.1 Micropterus dolomieu
CTGAGTGGCTTACGGCCACACCGCTCTGGGAGCGCCCGATCTCGTCCGATCTCGGAAACTAAGCAGAGCAGGGCCTGGTTAGTACTTGGACGGGTGACTGCCTGGGAATACCCGGTGCTGTAAGCCTTTTTCGCTTCGCCTTCGAAAAATGGCAGAGGGCGCTTTGGTGAAAGGAGATCTTTTGAACGTCTCTTTAGGAAACAGCAGGGGGCGCTGCTGCTGCTTCTTTTTCTCCCTATCCTGTACACAGTGCTGTGTAAATGTTACATTGTGTTTTGAAGGCCCGTCTGGGGTGTGCAAAGG
>NW_025743995.1:0-302 GCF_021292245.1 Micropterus dolomieu
CAGAGTGTTTCACCAGATCTCATTTTTACAACAAACAATACCAATTTCATACAGCCATATTTCACTGAACAGGACTCATGTAGAGATTTGTACATGAAAGCCTCTAAAAGGTAGAAGCAGGCTGTTTTAGCCTGTACACACTGAGTTGATGGCTTCCAGTGACCTGTTGGAATTTGGAGTCAAATTTAACTCACTTTCTGTTGGTTTACACAGATCAGTCACAGGGCAGAGTGTTTCACCAGATCTCATTTTTACAACAAACAATACCAATTTCATACAGCCATATTTCACTGAACAGGACT
>NW_025743996.1:0-319 GCF_021292245.1 Micropterus dolomieu
ATATATAACGAGCAAATTCAATAGGGACCTCACACGGTCGTGCTCGGGCCCTAAATAAAAAAAATAATCAGAGCAAATTCAATAGGGACCTCACACGGTCGTGCTCGGGCCCTAAAAATATAATCCGAGCAAATTCAATAGGGACCTCGCACGGTCGTGCTCGGGCCCTAAAAAAAAAATCCGAGCAAATTCAATAGGGACCTTGCACGGTCGTGCTCGGGCCCTAATTAAAGCTGCAAGCAGCGTTGGGCGGGCCCTCGCACTTGTAGCGCGTCCGCGTGTGAGCCGGCCGAGTTGCATATTCTGGAGCTCTGCCGGT
>NW_025743997.1:0-302 GCF_021292245.1 Micropterus dolomieu
CTGTATTTATTTCTGGCTGTGTCAGGATCGGTCCTCCATAACGGGGTGGGAGAGTTATCAAGCACGTAAAGTTTGGTTAAGATGTGAGCATGTACACTGAAGTTACAACAACTTCCTGTGTCATGGCGAAGACTTGATCTCTGACGCGACGCCACGCCACGGACACACCCATTGACGAAAACTTGCAAATAGCACAACTTTTCATCTTCAATGCCTTTGGAAGGCACAGCACAAATTTGAGGTCGGTCGGACTAAATCCCTAGGAGGAGTTCGTTAAAGTACGAAGTGTGTAAATCATCCAA
>NW_025743998.1:0-343 GCF_021292245.1 Micropterus dolomieu
CCACCACCACCACCTCAACTCACTGTGTTTCAGTCTCCACTACCACCACCACCTCACTGTGTTTCAGTCTCCACTACCACCACCACCTCACTGTGTTTCAGTCTCCACCACCACCTCCACCACCACCACCTCACTGTGTTTCAGTCTCCACCACCACCACCACCCCACTGTGTTTCAGTCTCCACTACCACCACCACCTCACTGTGTTTCAGTCTCCACCACCACCTCACTGTGTTTCAGTCTCCACCACCACCACCACCTCCACCACCTCACTGTGTTTCAGTCTCCACCACCACCTCCACCACCTCCACCACCTCACTGTGTTTCAGTCTCCACCACCACC
>NW_025743999.1:0-857 GCF_021292245.1 Micropterus dolomieu
GGTTCTTCAGCACATAAAGAACAAAATCCCAGCCGGCCTAAGAATAAGAAGCCAGGGTCTTTGGCATTGCGGGCAAGTTGCATGTTTAGTACCCTGTAGACCCGGGTAGGATGACTTTCGCTACAAATGGTGAGAGAGGTGGGATGGCTTGCCATGAGGTTGTTGGAGTGACCCTATGATCCAGTGACCGTATGACAGAGCCCCAGGTGAGATATAGAAGTTTCAGCTGCTGCTGCACCACCAGCACCACCACCCCCCAAACTATCAGATAGATTAAACTCAAATTCATCCTCAGCACTGCTCCACTGAATATAGTTTATTTCTGTTTACCAAATCTACTTTATACCTTGAGTGTATCTTTGTGCGAGGTGGGGATTACTCCTGACGACTGTGCAGGCTGGCGGGGAGGACAGGTAATCCAGGGGGAACAGGGCGAATTTCCTGAAGACAAAAGACAGAGCAGATAAGCAGGCAAACAGAGAACTAACTAGACTGGTTTAAACTGTGATCAGAGGCTGGTGTGAAGCATACTCAGGTTACACAACAATCTGAGAAGGACTGGAGAGCTGGCCAAGGTTAAGTAGTGAGCGGTGATGAGGGAATGCAGAACAGGTGCTTGATTGAGACAGAGAACAAGTGTGCCAGAGCCGTAGTGAACCAGAGGCCACGCCCACCAGCTCCAGGAGACATGGAAGAGAAGACAGACAAAAACAAAACCCACCAAGCACACAGTAAACACCCAAAAGGCAAATCGAAAGCCACACACACACACACACACACACACGCAGCCACCAGCCCGGGTCACGATCAAGAGGGTGTTACAGTAATATAGACTAGAAGGTGATCTTTACCTACAG
>NW_025744000.1:0-270 GCF_021292245.1 Micropterus dolomieu
AAACATGGTATTTCGTTTCATATTTATGCTGATGACACACAAATATACTTGCCCGTCAGATCCACAGACCCTGGAATGCTGAGTTCACTTAACAACTGCCTTTGTGAAGTTAAAAAATGGATGTCAAATAATTTCCTCCAGCTGAACAGAAATCCTGGTCATCGGGTTTACTAGGGAACCAGCAGATGGCAGTATTTGTTTTGCCATCTGCTGGTTCCCTAGTAAATCACATTAAGCCTGTGGCAAAGAACCTTGGTGTTTGGTTTGATA
>NW_025744001.1:0-344 GCF_021292245.1 Micropterus dolomieu
AACGTGACCAGATGTTACCTGTCAGTTAATACTTTTTATAAACCTTTACAACGTGACCAGATGTTAACTGTCAGTAAATACTTTTTATAAACCTTTACAACGTGACCAGATGTTACCTGTCAGTAACTACTTTTTATAAACCTTTACAACGTGACCAGATGTTACCTGTCAGTAAATACTTTTTATAAACCTTTACAACGTGACCAGATGTTACCTGTCAGTTAATACTTTTTATAAACCTTTACAACGTGACCAGATGTTACCTGTCAGTAAATACTTTTTATAAACCTTTACATTGAGACCAGATGTTACCTGTCAGTAAATACTTTTTATAAACCTTTACA
>NW_025744002.1:0-343 GCF_021292245.1 Micropterus dolomieu
CGTCTCTTTAGGAAACAGCAGGGGGCGCTGCTGCTGCTTCTTTTTCTCCCTATCCTGTACACAGTGCTGTGTAAATGTTACATCGTGTTTTGAAGGCCCTTCTGGGGTGTGCAAAGGCAGCTTACAGCCATTCCGGCCTGGGACTGCCCAATCTCGCCTGATCTCGGAAGCCAGGCTTGGCAGGGCCTGCTTAGGACTTGGACGGGGGAGCGTCTGATCCTGGCTAGGGACTTCCAAGTGGACTGGATCCTTTTCCTGAATGTCCACCCAGGAATGAGCGTCTGTTTGTGAGTGAGGACCTCCGGCTGAAGGTGGCCTTGTCGCTGTACCCATACCCGGGAAC
>NW_025744003.1:0-385 GCF_021292245.1 Micropterus dolomieu
ATGCAGAGAACTTACTCGTTTTCCCTACTATCATGTGACAGGGAATTGCTCGGCTGAAAAATCTCACTGTCAGAAGTGGGATTCGAAACCACGCCTCCGGACGAGACTGCGACCTTAACGCAGCGCCTTAGACCGCTCGGCCATCCTGACTGCAAAGGGTCAGCAGTGGCGCCGCCAGGCGGGGCTGGGGCCACGGCCACCCTAATAAAATTGGTGGCAATGTTATATATACTGTATATATATTATGTAACTCCTGGGTTTGAGTTAAAAGGTTCTTAGCAGCACATATGTGTTGTCATATCAGGCTCTGTCACTTCAAGAGGGTAACCTCTGACCCTGAGCTGTGACGGACTGGGATGTTTATAGAGTTGAGAAGAGAAGGGGC
>NW_025744004.1:0-354 GCF_021292245.1 Micropterus dolomieu
AGCCACAGATCCCGCCTCCACAGCTCCAGAGCCAGAAAACCTGCAGGAAGTGATAGGAGGAGAGAGGAGAGGGACGAGAAAGCACAAGACTACCAGAAAGGGGAGAAGTTGTGTTAGTAACATGCACTAATGGGATGAGGTTGCATACAGAGGGAGAGAAAGTAGAGGAGAGAGGAGCTCAGTGCATCATGGGAAATCCCCCGGCAGTCTAGGCCTATAGCAGCATAACTAAGGGATGGTTCAGGACTACAGGACAGGTGCTCTGGTGGGGTAGTAAGGTACTATGAGCTCTTTAAGATAAGATGGTGCCTGACCATTAAGAGCTTTGTAGGTAAGAAGAATGATTTTAAATTC
>NW_025744005.1:0-532 GCF_021292245.1 Micropterus dolomieu
CACTGTGTACAGGATAGGGAGAAAAAGAAGCAGCAGCAGCAGCGCCCCCTGCTGTTTCCTAAAGAGACGTTCAAAAGATCTCCTTTCACCGAAGCGCCCTCTGCCGTTTTTCGAAGGCGAAGCAAAAAAGGCTTACATCACCGGGTATTCCCAGGCGGTCACCCGTCCAAGTACTAACCAGGCCCTGCTCTGCTTAGCTTCCGAGATCTGACGAGATCGGGTGCTCCCAGAGCGGTGTGGCCGTAAGCCACTCAGGCGCCCCCAAACGGCCCTTCAAAAGATGTTCTACGGCTAATTGACAAAAAAGTATTCTGCCCATAATGTCCAAGGTGCTCCAGGGTCACTTGGAATCCACAGGCACTGATTCCTGGGTAAACATCCAGGAACCGGGACACCGTTCACGCTGGCAGTCCACAGACAGGAATAGGCACCCGATCCCGGGTATGGGTACAGCGACAAGGCCACCTTCAGCCGGAGGTCCTCACTCACAAACAGACGCTCATTCCTGGGTGGACATTCAGGAAAAGGATCC
>NW_025744006.1:0-379 GCF_021292245.1 Micropterus dolomieu
CATTGTCTTGTTGGAAGGTAAACCTTCGGCCCAGTCTGAGGTCCAGAGCACTCTGGAAAAGGTTTTCGTCCAGGATATCCCTGTACTTGGCCGCATTCATCTTTCCCTCGATTGCAACCAGTCGTCCTGTCCCTGCAGCTGAAGAACACCCCCACAGCATGATGCTGCCACCACCATGCTTCACTGTTGAGACTGTATTGGACAGGTGATGAGCAGTGCCTGGTTTTCGCCACACATACCGCATAGAATTAAGGCCAAAAAGTTCTATCTTGGTCTCATCACCATGCGGGCTTTCATGTGTCTTGCACTGAGGAGAGGCTTCCGTCGGGCCACTCTGCCATAAAGCCCCGACTGGTGGATTGCTGCAGTGATGGTTGAC
>NW_025744007.1:0-366 GCF_021292245.1 Micropterus dolomieu
TGAGGGAAGGAGATGTTGGTCCAGAATTCCACGATACATGGCCCCGTCCATCCTCCCCTCAATACGATGGAGTTGTCCCGTCCCCTTGGCTGAAAAGCACCCCCAAAGCATGATGTTGCCACCACCATGCTTGACGGTGGGGATGGTGTTCTTTCTATTTCTATTTTGGTCTCATCTGACCACATCACCTTCTTCCAGGCCTCTTCTGAGTCGTCCAGGTGGTGAAGGGCGAACTTCATGCGGGCCTGTACATGTTTCTTCTTGAGCAGGGGGACCTTGCGTGCGCTGCAGGATTTCAATCCATGACGGCGTAGTGTGTTACCAACCGTTTCTTTTGTAACTGTGGTCCCAGCTGCCTTCAGTTGA
>NW_025744008.1:0-296 GCF_021292245.1 Micropterus dolomieu
ACTGAAGTATTCAGGTTCCTCTTTGGACCAGTCACTCTTCATAGACAGACATCTGGATCCTGCAGACTCTGCTCTCTGTCTGTTGGACTGAACTCTGCAAACACAAGATGTTTTTATTCATATCACATGAATCATTGATAAATAAGACAGCGGTCACAGGTAATAAGAGGAAGACGGCAAAACATGTCTCTCTTTTTGGCAGAAATTTGAGTTAGCAATTACATTTTAGCAGAAATTAAATATGTAAATACAAAATCAACAGAAAACATGGCAGAAGTAACTGAAAATTAGTCATA
>NW_025744009.1:0-312 GCF_021292245.1 Micropterus dolomieu
CTGTTGGGTTTAGGCTATGGCTCCAAGAGACTTTTTTGTGCGTCTGGACAACATACACGTACCACAGAAAATTCGTGCACGTAGGTGAAACATGCGGCAGGGGCTGCTTCGTTAAAAGTCACTTCCTGTTGCCAGCAGGTGGCGCTATGACTGTGGGTGAATATCAGCATGTATATGTGTTCAGGGCGGGACTCTCATCCTACATGTACAGTTTGGTCCAGATGTGAGCATGTACACTGAAGCTACGACAACTTCCGTGTCATGGCGAAGAGTTGATCTTTGACGCCACGCCACGGACACGCCCATTGACGA
>NW_025744010.1:0-302 GCF_021292245.1 Micropterus dolomieu
AAGTATCCACTGTTCTCACATGCTCTAACACACAGTAACGATGAAATGTGTGCTGTTCTCACATTCTTCCTCTGTATCTACACATAAACAACAAGGCAAGGAATTTATTTTATTGTTTGTGTACATTATTGTTCAGTGTACATGGTCACATCTGAAACCAACTTTACGTGCTTGATAACTCTCCCACCCCGCAGACATCTACACGTCAATAATGATTTATATTCATAGCGGCAAGTGCTATGTAGCTCCACATAGGGGACACAGGAAGTGACATATAGCACATTCATGCGGCGTCGGAACCG
>NW_025744011.1:0-11223 GCF_021292245.1 Micropterus dolomieu
TTGGGGGTGTTTTTCTGCACATGGGACAGGGCGACTGCACTGTATTAAGGAGAGGATGACCGGGGCCATGTATTGCGAGATTTTGGGGAACAACCTTCTTCCCTCAGTTAGAGCATTGAAGATGGGTCGAGGCTGGGTCTTCCAACATGACAATGACCCGAAGCACACAGCCAGGATAACCAAGGAGTGGCTCTGTAAGAAGCATATCAAGGTTCTGGCGTGGCTTAGCCAGTCTCCAGACCTAAACCCAATAGAGAATCTTTGGAGGGAGCTCAAACTCCGTGTTTCTCAGCGACAGCCCAGAAACCTGACTGATCTAGAGAAGATCTGTGTGGAGGAGTGGGCCAAAATCCCTCCTGCAGTGTGTGCAAACCTGGTGAAAAACTACAGGAAACGTTTGACCTCTGTAATTGCAAACAAAGGCTACTGTACCAAATATTAACATTGATTTTCTCAGGTGTTCAAATACTTATTTGCTCTCACAGTGGACATGCACCTACGATGACAATTTCAGACCCCTCCATGATTTCTAATTGGGAGAACTTGCAAAATAGCAGGGTGTTCAAATACTTATTTTCCTCACTGTATGATCAATCTCTCTCTAACAGGCTATGTACCACAGTACTTTAAAGTAGCTGTAATTAAACCTCTTCTGAAAAAGCCCAAACTTGATCCAGATGTTTTAGCCAACTATAGACCTATATCTAACCTTCCATTTCTCTCTAAGATCCTGGAGAAAGCAGTCGCCAAACCGTTGTGACTTTCTACATAGCAATAGTTTTTTTGAGAATTTTCAGTCAGGATTTAGTCAGGAGTTTATCATAGCATAGAGAGAGCACTGGTGAAAATTACACAGGACTTGTCTCTGTACTGGTTTTATTAGATCTTAGCGCTGCATTTAATACCATTGACTATCAGATCCTATTACAGAGACATTTAAGTGGCATTAAAGGAAAATCTCTAAGATGGTTTAAGTCCTATTTATCAGATCAATCTAGGCCATGTTGAACTTCCAGTGACCAGTCTGAGGGAGTGTGAGTGATAACACCAAATTTAACACACCTGCTCCCCATTCACACCTAAGACCCTGTCACACTAAGCACATTGATCACATGATACCGGGGAGGGAAAGTGGCTAATGTGGCCCAATGTGGAGATTTTATAATCTTTTATGCAAGTACTTATAAGAGTGCTATTTTCCTATTATTATTATTATGTTTTATGCATTGTTTTAATCTTTAACCTGTTCTTTTTATTATTATTCTCATCATTCTAGTCTGTCCACATGTGTAGGGTTTAGGTCAGGGATGTGGAGTTGTTTTCTGTTCCTCTCCTGTTTTGGCTGGGACCAGTCAAAGCAGGTAGAGGATCTTTTGTTCCCCAAAACATAGAAACCCAGACTGTGTAAATGATCATGCAGCCCTTTGCTCTGGGCCAGACGTTAGTGACTGTCTTAGGAGACAGAACCTCTGGTCCAGCTGATTTGTGTTGTAGTACTTCTCTGTTTATTCTCTTTTGTTAAATAAATTCTTAAAAGACAACGGTTTGTTGTAACTCAATTATTTGCGCAACCTCTCACCAGGAAACGGATTTCCACGACAGAGGGGACAACAAATTTACACCGTTATACCAGCTGTACACTCACTACATTACATTGTTGCAAAATGTAATTTCTTCAGTGTTGTCACATGAAAAAAGATAATCACAAATTTACAAAAATGTGAGGGGAGTACTCACTTTTATAAGATACTACTGTATATACAACACACCTTTTTAATCAGTTCTCTGTTCATCTTATGCCATGTTGCTCACCTGAAAGTTTCACTGTCACTGATGAAATCAATCACCTGCTATTACTGCTTCTGCACACCCAACTTTCCCTAGGTAAAAAGTTATTGTCACTCCCTGCTGTGCTGAGCTTGATGTTTCCTCGTGGGGATTAATGAGGTCAAAGCTTAGTGACCCATCAGAAACACATGTACATTTTCATAATAATGCATTTTAAGTAAGTTGGCTGACTGAAATGAATGAGTGACCTCATGAACCTCACCTCAGTGAAGGAGAAGTCGCATGCTGATGGTTGACAGAGTTGCTGTGATGATATCTGCCCCGCTGTCGTTCCCGCTTCTGCACCTGGTGACGAGGGTGGATGTTACCGTGCTGCTTGTCAAAATCCTGATGTGATTGGTTGCCATGTTGATCCTTGAACCAGTCTCTGGGCAGTGTCAGAGTTACCAAGCACAGCCCTAGAGGAGGCTGGAAAACAGGACAGACAGATGGATAGACAGATTAAAGGGAAAAGGAAAAGCGAAGGAGTATGAAAGACAGAGGGAAAACACTAAGTTCAGAGAGAAACTGGTCTTCACCTGTGTGATACAGGAGCCCTTGTGCTCCTCTGTCTCTTTAAAGGCATGCAAGGTGATACAGGTCCCTCGGGTGCTGGTATCGCCCCGCTTGTGGAACAGCATCCTCACCCTAAACCTCTCCTGCCCTCCCTCATCCCTCTCTCTCTCCACATGCTCTGACAGAAGAGAGGCAGACATAAGGGGAGAAAGAGGGAGGACAGGCTCTGATACGCGCTGTGGAGGGAGAAAGACTCTATGAAGCATGTTGGCTTTAGAATTAGCATACATTGCAATCTTCAGCCAACTCATCCACACATCTCATCTGTCCACTCCTTCTCCTCTTACCTGTGTAACTGAGTAAGAGCCAAATGAAGCCTGGAGGACTGGTCTGGGGCCCTGGCCAGGTGGGGACACCAAGAACAGGCTCTGGGAGAAGGAAAAGGGGCTGGAGTTTGAGAAAAGAGGGCCCAGTTCTGTTTGGAACAGAGGAAGGTACTGCCAAGAAGGAGGGATGACCGACATATGGACTGGCAGGGAGAGGGGCACAGGAGGCTGCAAGAAGGATGCAGGGACTGAGGGAATAAAATAGGAAAGAGGTGGAGTTTCAGAGATCAATGTGGATTAGAAAGTCAAAAAAATTCCCCTCTACTAGTTCATCTGCTGAATGGGGAAAGTTTCTCTGTAGGAGACATCTTGTCTCAGATACATGAGACGTCCACCCTACTGTGACTCTTATGGACCACAGACAAAAAATTCAATTACCATAGCAAAGACTCACCTACTATGAGAATCCACAAGAGCAGCAGCATGCTAATGCCTCTTCTGCACCACCGCACACCGCCCCAGCTGACACCTGTCATACCTACAGACCGAATGCAACACAGTATCATGTGACAACCAGTCCGCCGTGAATGAAGTCAGTATGAAACTACCATAGACTGTATAGAAAAATGGACTTAGTGTCCGTGATGTCACCCATAGCGTTCTAAAGAGCCGTTTTGAAGCTCAAAGTTGGCTGAGCTGGTCTGCGCCATCTTGGCAGTGTCACACCCGGATACCCATAAATGGGTAAAGAGGTGGGTCGTGGGTGGAGATGAGCTGACGAGTTGCTGAAACCATGCCTGTCTAGCTCGACATGACGGAGCTCAGGCTAAGGAGCTAATGCTACATGCTACTCTGCGTTAGCTTGTCTGGTTGGAGGTTGGCAGCCTGTGGCTGTCTCGTTACAAGCTTGGAGGTAAGTTAACCTGAAACTGTACAACAACACTTTAAATAACTATTTATCATTAATGAGGTTATACAACGCAAAGTGTAAAGTGCTTCAATGTTTTGTAATATGTAAATGTGGTCAATTGAAACTCTAGATTTTGCAGAGACTTGCAGAAATTTGGGATTTAACATTAACAGTTACCATGAATCAGCATTCTCAAATGTTGTGTCCTTTATTTTGATGCCACTTGATCATATGATATGATCATATGATTACACTCTGAATTAAATGGGAAGAGCTGACGTACTGCGGTAAGCGTGTTGACTCATTTCCGTTTCCGGTGCTTGTGTGTTGGTAGTGTGTTGTGCTGCTCTCGCTTTTACAGCTGCCAACTGTACGCTAAACTCTTATTCTAACAGTAATTTTGCCTAAGCACTCACACTTCTTTCCATCTTTTGGTGACTGCTGTTCAATCTCATAGTTGTTCAAAAGTTTTGCTAGCTAACGCTACAGTACTTTAGCTTAGCTGTTAGGGACTTTAGCTTAGCAGCTAGCGATGGCTTCTCCTTCTCCCTGTCTCTCTCCTACTTTCTCCTGCTCGGTGTGTCAGATGTTCAGTTACTCCTCTGCCTCCTTTAGCGGTAATGGTACGTGTAACAAGTGTAGTTTATTTGTAGACATGGAGGCGAGGCTCAGTGATTTAGAAGTCTATTAGTATAGTATTTGAGGAGTTTCAGTCAGGATTTAGAGTTCATCATAGCACAGAGACAGCACTGGTGAAAACTACTAATGACCTACTTATTGCATCAGACAAAGGACTTGTCTCTATACTGGTTTTACTAGATCTTAGTGCTGCATTTGATACCATCGACCATCAGATCCTATTACAGAGACTGGAACATTTCATTGGCATTAAAGGAACTGCTCTAAGCTGGTTTAAGTCCTATTTATCAGATTGATTTCAGTTTGTACATGTTAACAATGAGTCCTCCATGCACGCCAAAGTTAGTCACGGAGTTCCTCAAGGATCTTGTCTCGGACCAATCATTATCAGGAAATATTCTATAAACTTTCATTGTTATGCAGATGATACTCAGTTATATCTATCGATCAAGCAAGATGAAACTAATCAGTTAGCTAAACTTCAAATGTGCCTTCAGGATGTTAAAACCTGGATGACCTGTAATTTTCTAATGTTAAACTCAGATAAAACTGAAGTTATTGTTCTGGGGCCCAAGCACCTCCCTGACGCATTATGTAAAGAAATAGTTTCCCTTGATGGCATCGCCCTGGCCTCCAGCACCACTGTGAGTAATCTTGGTGTTATCTTTGATCAGGACATGTCGTTTAAGTCTCACATTAAGCAAATTTCAAGGACCGCCTTTTTTCACCTACGTAATATTGCGAAAATCAGGAACATCCTGTCTAAAAATGATGCAGAATGATCCTTATTATCAGGCTGCTCGAAAAAGTCCATTAAGACTCTTCAGCTAATCCAGAATGCTGCAGCACGTGTTCTGACAGGAACCAGGAAAAGAGATCACATTTCTCCTGTCTTAGTTTCTCTGCATTGGCTTCCAGAAAAATCCAGAATAGAATTTTGAAATCATTCTTCTTACCTACAAAGCTCTTAATGGTCAGGCACCATCTTATCTTAAAGAGCTCATAGTACCTTACTACCCCACCGGAGCACTGCGCTCCCAGAATTCAGGGTTACTTGTGGTTCCTAGAGTCTCCAAAAGTAGACTAGGAGCCAGAGCGTTCAGCTATCAAGCTCCTCTCCTGTGGAACCAGGTTCCAGTTTGGGTTCAGGAGGCAGACACCATCTCCACATTTAAGAGTAGGCTTAAGACTTTCCTCTTTGATAAAGCTTATAGTTAGGGCTGGCTCAGGTGAGTCCTGAACCGTCCCTTAGTTATGCTGCTATAGGCCTAGACTGCCGGGGGATTTCCCATGATGCACTGAGCTCCTCTCTCCTCTACTTTCTCTCCCTCTGTATGCAACCTCATCCCATTAATGCATGTTACTAACTCAACTTCTCCCCTTTCTGGTAGTCTTGTGCTTTCTCGTCCCTCTCCTCTCTCCTCCTATCATTTCCTGCAGGTGTTTCTGGTTTTGGAGCTGTAGAGTCTGGAGCCCCCGTGTTCCTGCTCGACACACTCTGCTACAACAACTATTATTACTAGTCCTATTGTTATTATTGTAATTATAATCATTAACATTACGATTGTTATCATTAACACTACTATAAATATCTGTAGCATTTTTCATTTAGTCTATAGCAACATATGATGCAACTATGATGCTATTTACAGAAGCCCAACAGTTCCCACCAAGAGCAAGCACTAGGCGACAGAGGCAAGATGCAATGATGCATCCCTTTGCTCGGGGCCAGACACCCGAAGCTACCCTAGGCAGTAGGTCTGTGGACCAGCTGTATATGTGTTATAGTACTTCTCTGTTCTCTTTTATTAATAAATTCTTCAAAGACAATGGTTGGTTGTTACTCAATGATTTGCTTAATCCCTCACCAGCAAGATAAAATTTCCATGACAATTTGGCACCCCAGATGGGACGGACAAGGGATTTGGACTCTGTTGACGGACAGAAGTCAGCTTATCTAATGGGAAATCCTCCCTATAGGAAGAAGCTGTGTTCAACGGAGCCCCGATCTTTGCACAGTTCCAGAAAGAAAGAAAAAAGAACTTACACCGTGAGAAATGAGCAGATAATTGAGTGAAAAGATGCAAAGACAACGGTTTGTTGTAGCTCAGTTATTTGCTTAATTCCTCACCAGCAATATACAATTTCCATGACAGATATCATGTTTTTTAAAAGATACATTGGTATAGTTTACTATGGTTTACCATAGTCAACAGCGTATAACACAAATTATTCCTAATACACATGCAATAGTTTAACGATTTAAATATATCTTGCATTCATGAAATAAAATATTTAAAGGTTAAAAATGGAAAAGTAGTTTTGTATGACTTGTTGTTGTAACAGTTATTATAATGATAGAACCCGTTAATAGGAAAACTGTCATAATTTGACATCAGTAGTGTTCAGGTGTTGTGGAGTAAAAGTTAAAAGACAAGGCTAAGCCAAACAGTAAGGTGCAGGAGCTGAAGAGCCACTCTGGAAGCTGGGACTGTTATTTCCTGTAGAGCTGGATGGTGCTTCATCTTGATGTGTTCTGCAATCAACAGCGCTGGCAAATGAAAGACAAGATGGGTATAGAGTTACTGACAGGACATACAGTATTTTCCAACTGCCATAAACATACTGAACTCTGAGATCACCTCTACATGATAACCACTCTGGCGTATTACAATAATTAGGGTGGCAATGTGAATTCACTGTTTATTCATGTGTGGAATATTAATCTTGCTGTTGGACACTGTGCAGTTATAATCTATGCTGCTAGACACCTGTTGACCACTTAAGTCAGATCTATGTATATTTATTATTAAGATCTTATTTTAGATTTCTTATGGAACTGTTCTAATTGACATCACAGATTCTAATCCCCCAAACAAACTCAGAAGCAGCTCTCACACACCTGACTAATATAACTTTACCCAACTCAGGAACATCCCCCTAGTTACAGCCCGGCTACCTGTCTTCACCACAGGTGCTGAGGTCTGCTTGCAGCTTGTGGGAGATAAGGCTCATATTTGCTAACAAAAAAGGTGAATGCAAATTTTTGGCAGGTAGCCTACAACATCTTTTCTGCTGAATAATGAATCCACGTCCTTTTCAGTGGAGAGTTTGATCAATGTGCTGTGCAAAATCTGTGTGGTTATCACCACATACGTTTTTGCTGAATCTCAAGCAATGCTACTTCTAAGTGTTCAAAGTATTGTTACCGTAATGTCACACTTCTTTAATACATGCTGACTTCTCTTTGACTCTTTAAAAACTGGGGTTAGCACCACAGACTGTGGGTTAGCACACACTCCCTTTCACTTAGCACAGCTTGGGGTCGCTCGAAGCTGCTAATTAACTTAGCGAGCTAAGCTAACAAGCTATGCATGTAGACACCAATGCCTGGTAATTAATGTTAACGCATAATAAAATACCAGAATTTCACTCACCAACAGGAACACAGGCATCCTGAACGGTCTCTCTCTACCATTAACCGCACAGCCTGCCATTGTTTGTCCCGTATTTGCATAAAGAAATGTCCAAAAGGCTCAAACAGTACAGTTGCGGAGCTCTGTGACTGTTTTAGAGGCTAACAGATGACAGTCAGCAGTGTTGCCAGATCACATTGACAGTTTCCAGCTCAATCCCAACTGCAGTTTATTTGTGTGGGCCACCACAAATAAATCAATGTATGAGAAACACTAATATAACCAGAGACAAAATGTTATATTAATGGGCTATTGATTCACAACCCACAGAAAGTGAAGTCAGACAACCAACGACACAAATTGTGAATTTCACTTCTGGCATTGCAGCGTAACCACAATAAAGTGCCATAAATACTGCCATGAAATGTATGCCACAACATCCCACAAATATGCAACCTATTTAAAAACTATAGGATGGATTGCATACACAAGAAATTGTGCAAACACACACACTGCCAAGAAAAAAAAGTTTTTAAACTGATCAGTAAATGACTTAATTAATCGGCTACAGTTAAAATTCCCTTACCTTTGCTGTTGCACAAGTCCTCTTTTAATTTGAAGAATGTTTATATTGAAGAAGAACTATATACAGTCACTTCATGCCAGGTTAGCTGGCTAATACTTGGATGAATCAAATCTCCCCAACAATTCCTGGGTTTGAAAGTAGCGGACGTCCATCCATTCCTGCTCAGGCCAGACTCCACATCCATGAGGCTGGAAAGGAGCGGTAGTCCCATGCGATTTCTTGTGTCATCCTTTAGCAGCGTCACCTGGGAAAATGCTCTCTCAACATGAGCATTAGTTTTGGGCAGAGTGAGCAGTCTGATGGCACCCAGTGCTAAATCTTAAAAACACTGGTTTCCTCCAGCATCTTTGAATACTTAAACTTCCAGCCAAAATGCGTCAATGGCCTGATCACTTGAGAACTTCTCCACTGGCACTCCAAGGTGTTGACTGGACATGAGAAAAACTCAGTGGGTAAGTCTTTAACTCATGGCCTATTAATGGTGGAAAGCAGCTCCAGTTTGCGCAATGTTTCCATTGATGAAGGTAAGCACATTTGATACTGCACTAGCACTTCCCTCAGAAAAGCCTTGCTGAGATTCTTTCCTTCACTTTGGCCGTTAATGTACTTGCTTCCAGCAACAGGTCCGCATCCTGGTGTGAGAGGTAGAGGCTGGACGATGTCCAGGGTGTACCCCGCCTTTCGCCGGATATCAGCTGGGATTGGCTCCAATCCCCACCATGTTTTTGA
This sequence comes from Micropterus dolomieu, assembly GCF_021292245.1. NCBI lineage: Eukaryota > Metazoa > Chordata > Actinopteri > Centrarchiformes > Centrarchidae > Micropterus > Micropterus dolomieu. The sequence continues at coordinate 8,950 of NW_025744011.1, forward strand.
TGTCAAGGCCGCACTCTCTCAGAAATGCAACGATTGCATCCGATATCCCATTAGCATTAGCATCCAGAAGCTCAAGATAGGTACTGATAAACCTGCAGTGTTTCTGTGATCGGTACTTGACACAAATACACAAGAGCTTTCTCACTGAAATGTCAGTGGTTTCGTTGAGGTAGAGAGAATAAGGAGACTCACCAATATTTGCCTTTAACTCCTTTAATTTTTTGTATATCAGACGGCATTGATTGAAGTGTGGCACGCAATGTAGGTTGCAAGTTCACAACCTTTTTGGTCATCTTTAATTGTGCCAGATCCCGTTGGTACAGCAAAAGATTTGACGCTGGGCGCACAGTGTTTTTTTTCATGGCGACAAATCGTTCAAATGTGCTCTGATGTCTGTGTTACAATACTTGCAACGAGCTTTAGAGCTGTCTTCTGGGACAGCAGCGATCGAAGTTTTTAGCTCAGAGTCAGAGTCTCCCATTCCTTCCAGTACATTTTCTTGTATTTCCCCCACTTTGGCATGATGCTAGCTAACTAGCTTACTCCCAGCTGGACAGCAATGAAGCGGCTGATCTACAGACTAGGCAGCCTAGGTGTAGCTAGCTAATGTTGAACTCTAAACGTTGTAACGCCCCCAAGTGGCCAATTTGAATGGAACTTTCAGGGCATATCTGGGGCATTTACCTGAACATCCCCTGTGTGTTTTATGATGATTGGCCTAACGGTTGCTGATTGGTGTTCATTCACACCAAGCTCCGCGTGTTCTCGCATCTTTAATCAACAATGTTTCAAAGTTTTGCGCATTCTTTCAGAGCCAAAGCCAACACCTGTCTGATTCCAACACCAACAATCTGGTCGATCACTTCAATCATATCTGCCTGTCGTCACTAAATATTACTGCTCCTCTAAAGGTTAGGCCTACGTCTAAAGCTAGTAAGCAACCCTGGATAAATGACAGCATTCGCAGCCTCAAAAGGGAATGCAGGAAAGCAGAGCACAGATGGAAAAAATCCAGTCTCCAAGTCCATTACCTCAGTCTGAAGGATTAATTAATTAACTACAATAACTTGGTTAAGGATGCAAGAACACACTATTTTTCTGAACTCATTACTACACATAAACACAATCCCAGGTTTCTGTTTAAGACTGTGGATCAGCTGGTAAAACCCAGCCGCTCCTTGTGCCTCAGCTGGAAGTAATGATGACAGTGAATTGTTTTTATCTTATTTTACCAATAAGGTGGTGCCATCAGAGCCTCTATTACCCCCGCGGCCTCTTACTCAGAGGTCCCTCACCAGCAACAAGAGCGTTTTAACCAGTTTTATCCCATCGACTTGTCTGAGCTTTTAAAAACAGTATCACAAATGAGAGTGTCCTCCAGCCCACTTGATGTAATACCAACAAGGTTTTTACTGAAAGTAATGGATTCTGTTGGGCCCCATTTGATCTCTGTTTTCAACAGCTCCCTATCTACTGGTTGTGTCCCTGATTATTTTAAATATGCTTGCTTGAACCCACTTTTTAGACCAATTTGCCTTTTATTGCAAAGATTCTAGAAAGAATTGTGTCCAAACAGCTGCTCACTGTACTGGAAAATAACAAAATATTTGAAAAGTTTCAGTCTGGTTTTAGGAAGTACCACAGCACTGAGACTGCCCTGCTTAAAGTCACCAATGACCTTTTAATGTCTGCTGATGAAGGCATGTGTTCAGTCCTGGTACTCCTGGACCTCAGTGCTGCTTTTGACACCATTGATCACAACATTCTCATCACGCCTGGATTATGGCAACAGCCTTTTCACCTGTTTAACCCAAAAATATATTGATCGACTCCAGACTGTCCAGAACTCAGCTGCCAGGCTTTTAACCAGAACAAAGAAATATGACCACATTACTCCTATTTTAGCTTCATTACACTGGCTCCCAGTATGTTTTAGAATTGACTTTAAAATTCTATTGATTACTTTTAAAGCTCTTCATGGCCTCTCGCCTTGTTATATTTCTGACCTCTTAGTCCCATACGCACCAGCACGTACCTTGAGATCCTCGGGCAGAGGTCTGTTGTCTGTTCCAGAGTCTCGACTGAAAACTAAAGGGGACAGAGCGTTTGCTGTCAGGGCCCCGAGGCTCTGGAACAGCCTGCCCGAGGAAATCAGGTCGGCTGAGTCAGTGAACTCTTTTAAGTCCCTTCTTAAAACATACTTTTATAGGAGAGCCTTTCCTGATCTTATTTGACTTTATTTTATCCCTTTTATTTTATTGTATTTTACTAATT
>NW_025744012.1:0-14058 GCF_021292245.1 Micropterus dolomieu
GAGGGAGCTTAAAATTCGAGTTGCCAGGCGACAACCTCGGAACCTGAATGATTTGGAGGCTGTCTGCAGGGAGGAGTGGGCCAACATCCCTGCCGAAATGTGCACAAACCTTGTCACCAACTATAAAAACCATTTGACATCTGTGCTGGCCAATAATGGCTTTTCTACAAAATATTAACATGCTGTTTGGTAGGGGGTCAAATACTTGTTTTTCCTCATCAGATGGTTATCAATTTTTATAAATTCATATGATGTGATTTTCTGGAATTTTCTTTGGGATTCTGTCTTTCACTGTTAGAATGTACATATGATTAAAATTATAGATCGTTGCATTCTTTGTAAGTGGGCAAACCTGCAAAATCAGCAAGGGGTCAAATACTTTTTTCCCCCACTGTATATTGCTGCTCTTTACCGATACTGTCATAATTATAACGTGGACGTTAATATGTCACTCAGGAAATATATATATATTAGGGCTGGCCACTTTAACACGTTATTATCACATTAATTAATTAACGCCGACAATTTTTTTATCGCATGTTAATGCAGTTTTTATTTATTATTATTTTGAAAGTCCGTTACTCACTGGCTCTGAATACACATAGGCCTACAGTCAAACCAAGGGTCACAGGAGAGGGATGGAGGGATGTTGATCAGCCTGCAAATAACCCTCCCAAACAAGCAGCGGAGAGAGGCTTCAGCAGGTTCTCTCAGGTGAACAGAAAGGGAGCCCTGTAGGCCTTATAGGTCTGCATTTAGTTTTGCAGGGATGCTCTGCCATGTTCCCTCCTGTTGATGTCCTGATAACTATTTAGATTCTGGAAACTCACAAACAGCGAGGATCAGTCTCTCTTCCAATGATTTGTGCAGCACGTCGCGTACAAAAAGTTCAAGACAATTCAACTTCGGCAGCAGGCGGGCGTGTGTGTGAGGCGAGCACGACCGCAACAGTTTCACGGGAACGCACCCTGTACACCTTGTGCTCGACCACTTCACCTCACTGTAACAGGGACACTTGCTACAGAACATAGACTGTTTCTGCTGCTCCCTGATATTAAAAGAATGTTTTGCTGCCAGAAGCGGCTGTCTGCCGCATTTTAAATGAAAATACAGACACTTTTAGGAAAAGTCAGGTACCAGCAGGATTTTATTTATTTTTTCAACAAAGTTATTGCAGATATAAATTTCAAAACGGTCAAAATGACTGTCATGGCCGTTCTAGTGTTAAGCGTGTTTATTCTTGTTTTAGGATTGGGTGTTTTATTTTGAAAATCCACCAGATTCTCTATGCCGTTCTGTGTCTGACTTCCTGCCTGGTTCGATCTGCTCTGTGCTGCTTGACGCGGCTTCCATCAGAGAAGCCGAATATTTCCTCCTCGGCCCGCCACTGTCGCCACGAAGTCAGTGGCTGCCGTCACACCGCGTGGACCAGCTGCAGCTGGCCGTGCAGCCTTCATACAGCATGGCTCCGATGTCGCAGGCAGACCTTTTCCTCTGTTGCCTGTCCCTGCCCTCCCCCCCTCGTCAGGGGAGCGGCATGGTTACAGGCTCACGGGTGTGGCTGCCCCACCTCGTGCCCCAGTGACTGTGTCTGCCTCTGCCTCCCTCCCCCCACCGGGGATGCGGTATGGCAGGGGACCCACGAGGACGACTACACTACCGCGTGTGGTCCCTCCCGCCACACATGGGAGGACACCCAACAGACCCCTCTGACTGTGCGTGAAGGTCTCTCACGATGTGGCCCGCGCCCCCCCTAGGCGACGGAGAGCGGGGGGCCCTGGTGGAGCAAGTACTGGCTCGCACAGATTGACTAGCATATGCCTGCCACGCAGGGAGGTGCTCCCTCCTGCATGGCGGAGTGTGCTGGCGCCTGTGACCCTCCCTTCCCCACCAGGTGCTAAGCTCTCCTGTTCGGTGGAACACAGAGGTTACTGCCGGCATCCCCGCCCTTTGAGGAGATTTGAGGATTGAGGAGATTGTGCTCTCCTTCTCAGCTCAGAACGCCGCCCTCTGGGTGGAGCTTCAGGCATAAGGGGTTCTACTCCCACTACTTCCTGGTTAGGAAGAAGACGGGCGGTGTGAGGCCCATCCTGGATCTGTCACTGTCACTGCGATTATGGTGAGACCTTTTCGCATGTCAACAGTAAAAACAGTTGATGGAGTGTGTGCGCCAGGCAGACTGGCTTTCTCCCATCTACCTGAATGGCGCGTACTTTCATGTGTCCGTCATTCCTGGACACAGGAAGTTCTGCGGTTTTCATTCCAGGGCGCCCAGTACCAATACAACCGCCTGCCCTTCGGTTACTCCCTGGCCCCGCGCACTTTTTCCAAGTGTGTCAAGATGGCCCTGGAGCCGCTGCAGCGGTCTGGCATCAGGGTCCTATTTTACCTAGACGACCTGCTGCTGCTGGTGCCGTCCCGGGACGAAGCGGTGGTGCAGATGGCCTAGCTAGTCGCACACCTGTCTTACCTGGGCTTCACGGTGAACTGGAATAAGAATGCTGCTCTCCCTTCCCAGAGACTCACCTATCTTGGCGTGGTACTGGACTCCTCTCTCACTCATGAGAGAGTGTGGATGCTCTGATGGAGCTGCTCCACCATGCTCCCGGCAGCTCTGTCGGTCATGAGGCTCCTGGGCCTCATGTTGGCGGCTCACGTGGTGGTTCCCCTGGGCCTTCTCCACATGAGGAGGCTGCAGCAGTGGTTCATCCGCCTGCGTGTCAACCCGGTGAGACAGAGACGGTCTCCGTTCCCCCGGATCTGGCCTACTGGCGGGACCCTCTCTCTCTCTCTCGGTCGGGGTCCCCCTGGGCGGGGTCATGTCCCACATCTCGGTCTTCACAGACGCCTCCATGCAGGGCTGGGGCAGAACCTGCCTCTCTCAGGTGGTGGGTGGTCTGTGGCAGGGCTGCAGGCCTCTCCACCTAAACGGGCTGGAGCTTCTCACGGTGTGGAGTGTGATCCTACACTTCTCCCCTCTGCTAAGTGACCAGCACATGCTGGTCCGCACCGACAACAGGGCCGCCTACATAAACCGCCAGGGCGGGGTGCGGGGTGATTAAAAAACAGCAGTTCTCAAACACGGAAGGCTGCCTGGCTTGCTTTATTTGAAGTATAATGCACAAATTCACCTCTTGATTACTGTATATCATCATTATATAAACCCCCCTGGGCCCACAACCAAATTCAAGCCATGTAAAAACCACAGAAATATGTTGTCTATATGCAATCCACTACTCCGGCTAAATCCTACCATTTTCACAATCTATCCCGAGTATACAACCAGACCAGCCATATAAAGGCTTATGTATATAATTACTATCATTATCTCTAAAGTGCTCATTCATACAGTAGCCTAACGTCCCTATCCATGAGTAAAATATTAATATCAGATTTGCAGTAAATATATTGAAGTAATAAGCTTGATACACTATATGAATAAACACACTCTTATTTGTTTACAGCTAACGCTAACGTTACTATGTGGCTGTGTTTTAATGTTTTAAAGAGGAGACGACCTCTGAGGTAATTCGGCTCCCGGTAGAACCCTGTCAGGGCTCTGAAGTGGAGCGGACCCAGAACAACTCTCATCAGCTGTTAGCTGTAATGTTAAACACTAGTAGGACTGAAGTTACGGTACGGCTGTGTTAAAACTATAACTTAGCACAACATCACTGCACTGTAATAATTTTATGCTTTATAAAATGTCACATAACAAAATAGCTATATAATGTCAGTCCAGTGACTGTTACCTGACAGCCGACCTGCCTCTGTCGGGAGTCGGGAGGTGAGATGAGGTGAGCAGGACGCCAGCAGACGAGGGCACGGAGGACCGGGGAGCAGGCGGGGCTGGCAAGGCTCGAGCGAGGTGACTGAGAGGGGGCTGGAGGCCGAGGCGAGGGAGGTGAGGAGCGTGGAGGGACGCCGGAGGGACACCGCGGAGGCGAGGCGAGGGGAGAAGGCAGGTAGGCGAGCCCGGCTGACTGACTGGATGGCGGAGGTGAGTGGACCTGGCAGAGAGAAAGAAAAGACAGGGTTAGCCTCGGGAGACAACAGGTTAAGAGACAAGGAACTAGAGAGCTTAGAACGTAGCAGTGGCACCAGGACTGGAGCGATGACGATCAAGCGAAGATGGAGTGGAGAACCAGGGTAGAAATACTGTTGAAGATGAGGCTGATGGCAGGCAGGTGTGGTGGGCGGAGGTGAAGGTTGATGATACACAGGTGCGGGTCATCAGCCGGGCTCCAGGGCGGAGAGGGAGAGAGCACACACAGAGGGAGAGGCGAGGAGACACGGGGGAGAAAACAGAAATGCGAGACGAAGTAAGAAAAGAAACAAAAGAGCACAGGGCACTCACCGTCAGCCGGGCTGCCACCGCAACAAGGGCAAAACAACGGACCAACATAGCGTCTCACACCGCGTAAAGACGCCGCAAAAGCAGTCAAATTTTATTTGGATCACCTTTCAACTTAGGGACAGCAGTCTGCCACTGAACACAATCCTCTGCCCGATGAAGGTGTTGTGCAGAGGGTGGTGGGCGTTGTCCAGTATGGACAGCAGTTTGTCCAGGGTCCTTCTTTCTGCCACTGTCACCAGAGTGTCCAGCTCTGAGCCCACCACTGAGCCAGCTCTCCTCACCAGTCTGTCCAGTCGACCGGCATCTCTCTTCTTGCTGCTTCCTCCCCAGCAAACTACAGCATAAAAGAGGATGCTGGCCACCACAGACTGGTCCTGTTCTTGAAGGACCCCAGCCTTCTCAGGAAGTACAGACAGCTGCAGCCCCAGATATTTGTAAGTCCTAACCACCTCCATATCGACCCCCTCGATGGACACAGATTGGAGATGTGGTTTCTTCCTTCTGAAGTCTACCACCATCTCCTTGGTCTTGGAGGTGTTCAGCTGCAGATGGTTGGTCCTGCACCACCTCACGAAGTCCTCTACCAGGCTCCTGTACTCCTCCTGTCCATCCTTGATGCAGCCAACTATCACAGTATCGTCTGAGTATTTCTGCATGTGGCAGAGCCCGTTGTTATACTGGAAGTCAGATGTGTACAAGGTGAAGAGGACAGGAGAGAGCATGGTCCCCTGTGGTGCCCGGTGCTGCTGACCACAGTGTCTGATGTGTGGCCCTTCATTCTGATGTACTGTGGTCTCTCTGTGAGGTAGTCCGTAATCCATGTCACCAAGTGTGGGTCCACCCTCATCTCTGTCAGCTTGTCTCTCAGCAGGAGCGGCCGGACGGTGTCGAAGGCGCTGGACTAATCAAAAACGCCATTCTCACAGCGCCGCTCACATTGTCCAGATGTGAGTAGGCCCTGTGGAGCAGATAGAGGATGGCATCCTCCACGCCCACCTTCTCCTGGTATCCAAACTGCAGTGGATCTTGTGCATGGTGAACCTGGGGTCTGAGGACATGTAGCAGCAGCCGTTCAAAGGTGATGATGTGTGATGTCAGTGCTACTGGTCTGAAGTCACTCGGCTCCCTGGGGTGTTTTTTCTTGGGAACCGGGATGAGACATGAAGTCTTCCAGAGCACTGGGACCCTCCCCAGCTGCAGGCTCAGGTTGAAGACATGCTGGAGTGGCTCCCCCAGTTCAGCAGAACAGGCTTTAAGCATCCTTGGACACACTCTGTCCGGGCCTGCTGCTTTCCTTGGACGGAGCCTTCTCAGCTCTCTGCTCACCTGATCCTTGGTGAAGGTGGTGGGGAGGGGTGTTGAACTGTCCATGTATGTGGAGGGTGGGGGTGGTCTGCAGTCTGAGGTGGTGATGGACATGGTGGTGGTGGCAGAAGTTCAGGTAGTCAGTAGTGCAGTGTGTGACCCCCTCGATGTCCTCACCATGTGCTTCCTACAGGACGCTCCAGTCAGCACATTCAAAGCAGTCTCTCAGAGCCTCCGCTGCCTCAGGAGACCAATTCCTGAAGGAGCATTTGGTCGTGGACTGTCTTTGGATCTCTGATTTGTACTGTGGCGTGAGCAGGACCAGGTTATGATTAGACTTTCCCTGTGGGGGCAAAGCAGTGGCAATGTAAGCTTCCCTCATGTTGGCATACAGGAGGTCTAATGTCCTGTTCTTCCTAGTGGGGCAGCTTACAAACTGGTGAAAGTCTGACAGTGTGGAGTCCAGTGTCGTGGTTGAAATCCCCGGAGATGGCGATGAATGCGTCTGAATGTTGTGTTTGCAGTCTTGCGATGGTGGCGTGTATTACGTCACACTGTGTGCGCACGTGGAGGAACGTAAACAACAACAGCAATGGCGTGGGAGAACTTTCTAGGCATGTAGTACGGTCTGAGACCTACCGCCAGCAATGTCTCTGTTGCACACAATCTCCTTCACTGTAACATGCCCCTGGTTGCACCATCTGTTGTTGATAAACAGTGGGAGTCCCCCTCCTTTGCTTTTGCCACTGCGTCCACAGTCCCAGTCTGCTCTCACTGTAGTGAATCCAGGTAGATTCACATTAGCGTCCGGGGTGTTCTGGGTTAGCCAGATTTCAGAGAGGCAAAGTAAACTGCACTCCCTGAACAACCTGTCCGTCCTCACAAGGGCAGCCAGCTCGTCCGTCTTGTTGGTCAGACAGTTCACATTCCCCATCACTATCGATGGAACCGAGGACTTGTACTTCCACCACTTAGCCACTAGCCTAGCCTTCACCTTCGCTCCGGCTCTGCAGCCTCGGTGCTTCCTCCTCAGCTCCTCAGGTATGTGGTGGAAAATGCCGGCTCGTTCCATTGTTTGGAGTGAAAGCAGCTTCTCCCTTGAATAAACAAGTTGTCCACTGCTATGTTGTCCGTAAAAAGTAATTGTATCCATAGGATATATAAAGTTTTACACAGCTAGTGTTATATAGAGAGTTAACGTTCAAGTTTTAAAAAACACACTTAAAGTATTAAAAACAACATGACACGTACGGAGCTACTGGATCAGCGTCCTGCTCGCCCTGGCGCCGGAAGCATTTCTAACGTTAAAAACCGGCAGGTCCCTGCCGACACAACTCTGAGTTACAGTTGAGACTGCGCAAACATGAACTCAGTTGGAAAAAGCTGCTACCCGCCAACATGATACTATATTGAATATACTAAAGTTATAGTTTGTTTCAGACAAGTGAATTACCATGCCACCAAAAAAAAAGGCAGCCGCTGCCATTGGGGTCTACGAGCCTGGCCAGCTTTGGTTTCTTCACTAAGAAAGAAAAAACAGCCAGCTATGGAGGATGCTAGCTCTGCTGCCGGACCTAATATTGCTGCCTGTGGGACCACCACAACACACTTGGAAACACATTCACCTGCTAGTGTTACGGCAAGCACTAGCTTTGTTGCTGCAGAGTATGTAACTAGACCTGCTGAATCTGGAACCACCAAACACTTGGATCTTTTAGAAGACGAGCAGGATGAGGAGGTTGGTACAACGGAAAGACCGCCAAAGAACTGGGGTCACAATCAGTAGCGATGCTGGAAGGAAAGAAACCCGTGGCTGGAGGATGGTGTTGGGTGCCTTGTCTGTAAGGAAGACACTTTTACTCTGAGAAAAGGCTTGGAGTGCATTTGGCAAATGTCTGGATCAATGGGACTGTAAGTAGTCCTGTTCAAAAGCAGTTGCGCAAAAAGATTTACATACACCGCGACAGCATTGCTCACAAACAAGCTGTTGAAATAGCAGAAATCAAACAAAAAGACTTGTTTCCAAGGAAAGTTACAGAACTCCGCTCCAGTATGTTTAAGGAGACAGCTAGTTTCAGGGCAACCTATACTGTCGCTAACGAAAGGATGTCGTATACAAAATTAAATCCCATTATGAAACTTAATGAGATGAATGGTGCAACAGTTGGGCCTGCTCACAAATCCGATCATTCATGTGCCCAGATTGTAGAGCACATTGCACAAGAGATGAAAAAGAAATTTATTTCCACTGTCAAATCAGATGATTCCCATATTAGCATAACGCTAGATGAAAGCACAATTCATGGGCGCACATCCATGATTATTTATGTCAGCCACTGGGAATAAAGATGTGGACAATGTTTTTTTGACATGGTTGAAGTGGACCAGGGCAGATTCTGAGTCGCTGTTTAATGCACTGAAAAACAGTAGCAGAAATGGACGAGGAGTTTCTTCGAAAAAAACTAAGCTACAGCTGGATAGCCAGACTGAAACAGGATTTCACTCAACTTCAGGCAGTTCATTGTCTTGCACATCACTTTTTCTGCGAGTCAGCGAGTGAGGACGGCTCCCGTTCCAGTGTAGAAACAACCAAGTACACCAGTTTACTTAAGCATCTGACATCCACTGGATTCCTCGCTGATTTAGCGACTATGGAAGATGTGTTACGTGAACTTCAAAGTCTCTCCCTAAAATTACAGAAACGTGACACATGGTTAATGCAAGCCGACACATCCACCAAACAATGGAGGTGCTCTCTGCCATGGGGGACCAAGGGGGGAAAACTGAGCTGATCCATCACTCCATAATCTAACCAGGTGTCTCCCCGATAGTGAGCTGGTCGCTATGTTGAAGCCACTGGATCAGCACTTTTGGCCGAAAGAGAGTACAGAGCTTGTTCTATTTGGAGAGTGTGAAGTGGGGAAGTTTGCTAAACTCCTCAGAGAATCCACCAAAGAAGCTGTCAGTGAGTTCAGAGACTGCAAATTACTAGGCCAGGACCATCGGGGCAAAATCCTGCAAGTCTGTATTAGACTCATGTCCCATCTCACCTCCCATCTACCCACAAGTAACCTTCGTTTCTATCCACTCTGACCTTAACTAAGTAGCTGTAGTTTTATTGTATTATTGTGTTATTAGTTGTTTGAGTTGTTGTGTCATTTAGATATGTGGACTTGTTGGGTTAATGATACTTTTCTCTTTCCCCCCAGGCAGCGCCACACACCCACCTATATCTTCCTTGTCTCTCTGGCTGTGTCAGACTTTCTGAGGCCTCCTAGTGGGCCTCCTGCTAATGCTGGGAGAAATCCTAAAAAGATCTTGTTGGTTTGTTTGATACCTCATGTGTTCTTTGTATCATTGTGTGTGCTTCATCATTACCTCTTCCTCAGTAAGAGACATGGTCCTCATCTCACTTGACCAATATGTTGCTATTTGTGACCCTCTGCATTATACCGCAAGAATCACTGAGAGAAGAGTTAAACTCCGTGTTTGTCTGTGTTGGTTCTGGTCTGTTTTCTTCTTTTTAAGGATGACCTGACTCAACCAGACAGGCATAATTCCTGCTATGGAAAGTGTGTGGTTGTCATTGACAGAGATGGGGGAGTTTGAGACTTGAACTCGAGTCCAACTTAAGTCGCACACACAGTGACTTCAGACTGGACTTGAGACTCGTCCTCAAAAGACTTCAGACTTGGCTCGGACTCGAGGTGCGGGACTTGTGAACAATGTTTAATTTTAGGAAACATTTCATGAGCTTGCTGTTATTACCCTCCCACGGTTACCTATAACCTGCCTACGTAACACGTAGTATCAGCTGCACAAGGCCACACATGAGAGAGAAAAACAAACACCAGCATCATAAACTTTGGCTTTAAAACTTACATACAACAAGGCCCAAACAAAGAAGCGCTGAACACAAAATAGGTTAGTAACCTGAGGTTAGTAAACATGTTTAGCTCTGCATTGGCCATCTAACGTTAGCCTGCTTCTTGCTTTAGTTGCAAAACCTGTCGTTTTCATTGTGTTCATGTTCAATGTTTCATTTGTTACAAAATTATATTATTTCACAATGCACTTAATGCAGGTTCAAATTGCAATGTTGCCTTAGTTAAAAATTGATCAATTTTGTAGCAGATCTAGGCTACGGGAATATTAATTTATGCCTCGAAATTAGAAGCACCACCTAAAGATTTGCTTGTCCGCCCAAGGCTTTAGGTCCTTGAGTATAGCCTGAGAATTACACAAATTTCTGGTAATTCATTAGTTGTTAATGGTTCAGTTATTCTGAAATCGTTAACTCTAGTCAATCAGTCAATCTCATATCTGAGGGTGAGTTCTATGTATAGGGACACACACACAACATCACTGTGCTCAAGGTGAATTTATTAACTAACAAAAGAGAGTACAATAGTGGGTAAATGTGGTAAAATTACAGGGACAACAGTCAATATGACAACCAGGAGGTAATGAACAGGGTAGCCTATGTAGGCTCGATTGAATTTCAGTTCATATTGTAGAGGGAGAGAATTTTACAAGTATGAGGGAACGAATGACCGAAATTAGGTTGCAGATTTAGTTTGACTAATCTAGGGGTTTATTAACTGTGGATTGAGCCAACTAGAGAACACCAACGAGTCACAGAGTGTGGTTTGTTTTGCCCTACTGTTACCGCAGGTCCCGTAGCAAGGCTCGACTGCCGGTTGGCTTGTGGAGTTGGATCTGGCCCGACCCCAGTGGCGTTTTCGAGTTGAGTTCGAAACCGGTGGATTTGTTCCGGAGTCCTTTGTGGGAAGCGTATGCAGCAAAGGGGCGTCAGCCCAGGCTTTTACTCTGATTTCAGTTCGTTTGGTGTCGCCTCCGGGTTCTGTCGTCAGAGCCATGGTTTCATTCATTCAAGGCCATAAATGAAGGCTTCTGAGTTTCTGGTCCAAAGTTGTTCAAAACGATCGGATGATTGAACAGGTCTGGGGAAAGTTTCACCCAGGCAGCTCCAAACAAAAACCAAAAATCAAATCTCCCGCTAAGAAAATTGGGATTCAGGGTCGTAGCTTTCTCAGCTCGTCTGAAGAAAATTTAAGTACAAAATGAAAAAAAAATCGGAATTTCAAAAAGTAAAGGAAGTTAAGAGAGCGTATACGTTTAGTTTCAAGAGAGTTTTTTTTAGAGAAGAGTTAGACAAAAGACAACAAGGCCCTTTTATTTGACTTCATTGGGTAGCATAGTGGGGAGTGGGTCTCAGGGGAAGTCTATTTTGGAGTGGCGTCAATTTGGGAGTGGGTCTCAGGGGAAGTCCTCCCAAAGGTGTTAACTTTTTGGGATATAGAATATACGTTGCACGTATTTCCCTTTAATCTCTCTCTCCACAATATCGACATTTGGAAAAATACTCAGTTCTAAACATTCGGGTAAAGGCAATTAAAACGAGGCTAAACACTATGGTTATATAAAACGTAACAAAGCTTAATTACATGTCCTCAGTATACTTGCTGGTTACTGGTTTTAACTCAAGAGACAGTTTAGATGTAAGCGTAAAAATTTCGTTTATGCAATTACATGGTGATAGGTAGGCCTACTTAGCGATCATTGTCAGTGTAAGCCGAGTTTTAAACACTTGCGTGTTATACATTTCCTGTCCCCTTGGTGGCGCTCGGGTCACACGAGAAAACAGTAGACATTCCACTTGTGAGATTTACCACTAACTGAGAGGCTGGTGATACACACAAGCGTCACATCAATGGATATTTTAGTAGGAAATTGTATATGAAACATTTAACTAAAGCATTAATTAATACTGAACAGACAGTGATTATTAGGGAGTAACAGAGATGAATTAAGACAAAACAGAAAGAGGTTAGGGAACTCTTCAAGATTACTTTCTTATGGGTCTGCTAGTTTTCAAACATCACTGAAAGGATAACAATGGGGTCATTACTTACTAAACTCAGAGGCAAACGCCACTGCTCACTTAGCAAGGTTATTATTTAAACAGAACAAACACAGTTATAATGGAACCTTGCTTGGTTCGAGAAACAGGGGTTGTTATGGTCTCTTTTCTTTGCATTCCTGGCTTATCGCATCGGCTATCAGAGAACGAAATGGTGGTTTATGGCTCAGCCGTTCTGTGAAGAGACAAGAGTCAGGTTGAGGCCGGAGGTGACCTGCGGGAGGGAGAAAAGGTTCAGATAGCCCCTTTTCCTGTCCTGTTGACTGTCTTTAGTGACGCCTTTACGGCTAGGGAAGGTTCACTAAGGCTCTTTGAATACACAATCCTTAAGTGATGCATTGTCTGAGTCTCTGCCGGTCCTTACCAAACACCAGGCGATGTCTCTGGTTTTTGCATGTGAAAAGGTCAACTCTCGGTCAACTCTCTTTTGACACCATCTGACCTTCTTTGAAGTGCGTCTGGTTGAGTTCACAACATATTTTATCCCACAGGGAACAGATGGAGGTAGGGTTACCACACTGACGAATTCTCAGCCGTCCCTCTTCCCATGCCTACCATAGCTACGTCTGCAACAACCACGTTCTTTGAACCAATTTCCGTTCAATCCGTAATTCTTTTGGGGGTTCATAAGACCAAGCCGCTTTGAGACGAGCCCCCACCCTGAATCTTGACCCCTCGGGTTCCTAGCTGCTCCGGCCACCAAACCCTTCACAACCTCCTCGACCCCTTCATCCCTCACTCCTCGACCCCTTTTTATCCCTCTCCTTTCATAACTATACATCATAATAAACCACTATAAAATCTAACATTGGCAACTTTGATCAAATTTTATTTGCAGTGCAAAATCACCATGCAGCATGGTCTCAATACACATTCTTAGGAATACACAGGATAAAATACAGAAGAAACAAGATATATGCACAAGATAATACACAAGGGTGAAAACAGCAAGAAAATAAATGATAAAGACGAAGATGACAGCTACATTTAAAAACACAACTTAAGAGGATGGTAAAAGTTGCTGGACCCAACACAAATTCTAGGGGAGGCTCTAGTAACGTGGTTTTCAATCTTGACTTAATGATATCCACTCAACATACTTCCCTAACATAATGGAAGGTCATGCTATTAGCATCTACAGTTTGCAAAGGCTCTGTAGCTAGCAGATTTTTTATTAAACAAAGGAATAACCAGGAGACCAGCACTGAGAGAGCAAAGAGGGTGTGCCTGGGTATATGGTGCAATTAGCTCAGCTAGGTAAGATGGTGCAAGTCCATGCAAGGCCTTGTAAGTTATAAGAAGCATCTTAAAATCAGCTCTACCTTGCACTGGTAGCCAGTGTAGAGAGGCAAGAATGGGTGTTATATGGTCAGATTAAAGACTGACTGCCTGATTCCCCAGTAGGACTGTACCTCAAGCTGTGCCAGTGGCTGCATCTGTGTAGATGTGTTACTTCAGCTACCTGTGAGCAGTGTTGGGCAAGTTACTTCCAAAATGTAACACATTATAGATTACTAGTTACTGTCATTTGAGAGTAATTAGTTATATTACAATATTACTGTCTAGGAATTGCATTGCTTTAAGCTGCTTTTGTGTTACTTTCTCCAAAATGGTAAAACTGGTATGCATTGGACGGATAAAGTTTATGCTTTATTAAGAATCAAAAAGCGCTACTAGAGAATGAGGCCTCCAACTTCACAAAAATGTACATGTAGGCTAAACATAGCCTGCAATTGCTATGAAATCGAATGCAGGCCAAACAGAGGAACTCTACTATTTGCCCAACACTGGCTAATACATAAGCTACCAAATAAAGGATGGTAAAATTTAATTGACTTATAATAATAATAATAATAATAATAATCTTTATTTGTAGAGCACTTTTCAAAAACAAGTTACAAAGTGCTTTATAGACAATAATACCCACGAGACAATAATACAAAAACAATACAAGATAAAAGCATGAAAAACATTGAAAAGACTAAAATACACGTTTAAGATAAATATAAAATTAGTAAAATACAATAAAATAAAAGGGATAAAATAAAGTTAAATAAGATCGGGAAAGGCTCTCCTATAAAAGTATGTTTTAAGAAGGGACTTAAAAGAGTTCACTGACTCAGCCGACCTGATTTCCTCGGGCAGGCTGTTCCAGAGCCTCGGGGCCCTGACAGCAAACGCTCTGTCCCCTTAAGTTTTCAGTCGAGACTCTGGAACAGACAACAGACCCCTGCCCGAGGATCTCAAGGTACGTGCTGGTGTGTATGGGACTAAAAGTTCAGAAATATAACAAGGCGAGAGGCCCTGAAGAGCTTTAAAAGTGATCAATAGAATTTTAAAGTCAATTCTAAAACATACTGGGAGCCAGTGTAATGAAGCTAAAATAGGAGTAATGTGGTCATATTTCTTTGTTCTGGTTAAAAGCCTGGCAGCTGAGTTCTGGACAGTCTGG
>NW_025744013.1:0-3883 GCF_021292245.1 Micropterus dolomieu
TCCCTGCAATCAGCTCTTACAGCTGAAACTGCATCATCATGAGATAGCTTTAAGCCCCAAATAACAGCCAGAGATAGACCTGTACAAAACAATGCTGGACAAACTTCATACTTAGATACTTGCTAGCTGCTTCATTTAGCATGGCTGAATAAAGAATGAGTGTAAACTGAGCAGAACAGATGAGAAAAGGTTTAAATAGATCAAACTGAAGTCACTGTAGACTTTCTTTAAGCCACTACCACTTCGCCAATTTGATCTGAAGTTTGTGCCGAGCGACCGCGGCAGACTCCATCTCTGGCTGTTGGCATCCAAACCCACCCCTCAGCTAGTCAACCCACTACTAAGCCTTACTTCCTGCTGTTGAAGCTGCTGTTATGATTGTTTGTGAGAGATGAAGGCGAGATCTTTGGCAAAGCAGAGAGATTGGAAGCGCCAGATGACCTTCAAAAGATAAAGAATAGACCATGAGTTAGAGTGGAGGAAATAAGGAGCTGTTCCAGAAAGGTGTGCGAGTGGCAGTTAAATTAAACTGAGATGAATTCAAATAAATAAGAGGGATATGTCGGCAACAAAAGGTCAAGCAAAAGAGGAAGTCTGAGGCAATGTCAAAGATATAGGACATTTTTGAAGATGATGAGGTGCTGTACTGACATAGCAGGGAAACCTTTAAAAAGGCTACATAATGAAATTTAGCAATTTCCAAAGAGGCAATAGAAAAGGTGTTTCAGACAGGATTCTGGTGTGTCACATCTGACCAAAAAAAAAGTCCCTTTCTATTTAAAAATAAAAAACTGCCTGTGTGTGATCTTTTGGTAAATCGAAAGTAGTGTTTTGATAAAGCGTGGAAATTCTATTTCTGTGGTAACTTCTTCCTCCAGTCAACAAAGCAATATAAAGCCAGGTGCTGTGCCGTTCACTCACTTGGGTGCCGTAGAGCCTCGGGGCCATGTGCCATCCTCGCTCTTCTGCTCTATCACGAGAACCTGTGGGAGACGACAGAAAGAAAAAGAGGGCTCCATCTGCTTCCACTTGTTCAAAAGACACCAGACCTTTAAGGAGTTGCATCCTACACTGACGACTGACACTGAAGATGTTGCTTGCACTCTGAGCAAAAAGGTTGGTTGTGTTTATCTTTTTTAAGGCAGATTAGTTCAAATCTGAAAACTCCAATTAATGTTATTTGGATTTGGTCATTCGGATGTAACCAAAACAGACATTTTTAAATGAAATCAAGACTGTGGTACACATTTTTAATTAATAAACACAAAAGAACAGATGTGTTTTGCCTTTCCACATACTATGAAGATCTGCCAATGACTTCTTAAAAGTGTCCTTTACATAATGTGCATAGTTACTGTACTTCTAATGGAAAAAGACAGGGAGCCGGATGAATCTTATCCACTGTTTCACTTGGTGAGGATTTGTCCGAGGCTCAACAATCCTCTGGAAAAGCTGCTGGTGAGCGGGGCGGTCTGAAGCCTGCCGGCTCAGTGTGGCCAGGTGTCTAAATTAAACTAGGCTTGTGTAGTGTAGTCGTCTTCCAGGTGGATGCCAGGACATATGCGCACAGTTTAAGCAGCTTACAAGGAGAGGTTAAGACCCTCGCAATGGCAGCTGACAAACAGATGTTGTGGGTTTTGAAGCTGCAACCATCATTACAGGATGGTCTTGTGCATTGTGTCGGCATAAATCTGCAAAAAGTTAGATTTAAATAATTTACTGAATATCACCTCCATATAAATATGTTTCTGCTTTGCTGTCTATCACCATAGATTTTAATTTTGTTGCATTTGTTGCCCGTACCACCCCATGGGGAGACTTTTCTTATGTTAAGCCTTTACCCAGCAGAGAAACTGGGTAGATGATACAAGCAGTGTTGAAGACAAAAAGACAGGAGAGCCACCTAAACAGACTCAAACTTCAACAGAACAACAAAGAAGACACTAGTCACCAGCAACAGCACTGACACCGCTTTTATATTATTTCATGGTAAATGATAAAGAATTGAGCACAAAAAAAGAAAGTAACACACTGACATTAGTTAGACTGCCCTCTGCAGGTCATGATAACCTGCTGGATACAGATTCAAACAAAGCAGAAATGTTGTCTGAAGCTCCACTCTGATGTGGCCTAAAAGGGCTGACTGGCAGAGAGCACAAAGAAGGAAAAGCTATCTGATAAGGGTGATTGAAACTACAGCATATTTCACTAAGCTCAGGAATAATAACTGTCTACAGAGCAAGCCATAAAAAAAAAATTTAAGATGACTTTAGGAAGAGCACCCTGCAGAGGTTTTCAAACTGTTCTCACATTGTGACGATTTCAGATAAAACTAAAAAAGGCCCCAGTCCCTACCTGTCCTTGGTAGAGGCCGGCGTCTTGAATGGTGCTGTCCGGTTTGTTGAGAGGCTCAAAGGTATTGCTCATGTACCTGTTCCACAGCCTGGTCTCCTTCTCATCAGGGATGCTGAACAGCTTCCTCATGTCCTTCTCTATCATGTCTGCAGCAAAGCGTGCATATAAGGAATAAAACTGTGGTTCAACATTATCTGGTTAAAAACAGAAATTGCCAGGAATCCCTTCACATACTTGCAGAATGGAACAAGAAAAAAAAATCATTAAACCAAAATGGAGGAACTAATCAGTAGATTAATCTGTTTGCAACCTGAAGAATTTTGGGGCGTGACGGCACATGGTTGACAGAAGCCAATAATAATGAAACGTGGTTTCATGCAACATGGGGGCACTGAAGAGGATGTTTCAGTATTAAACAACTTCTTATTAGTGTAGAGGGTTATTGGTGGTGAAGACAGACATAACAAGTAATGGAAGGTAAGACCTTTTATCATCATCATGTTTGTTTGTAAATAATAATAATACATTTTATTTATATGGCGCTTAAAAAAAAAAAAAAAAAAAAAAGGTACTCAAAGGCAATTTACACTGCAAAAAGAATAAAAGTTCAGCATAAAAACCACAACAACAACTAGAGATAACTATTAAAAGTTAAAAGCAAAAACAGCCTTATTTTGTGTGCATGTGAGAGAGATAGTGTGTGAGCACGTTACAGTCTAGAAATCCTCTGTACTTCATGAACAAGAGCATGATAGCTGTTGTTTATTTATGTTTTGATTTATGTTTTTAAAAAATAAGACATTTTGGTTAAGACCCATCATCATTTACAAGGTTTCACTTCTGTGTGTCTTAATCAAAACAAAAGGACAGCAAAGTTACGAAACTCTATCTGAACTCCTTGCAGGTCATGTAAATATGACCAGCAGTGTAAATAAGGCTCCACAGTGACTAAGGCCTACCTATTGTGTCAGCTTTACTGAAGCGTCTGGTGATCACATTGTCCATGTTGCTGTCTTCACAGAGCTTCAGCTCTGTCAGGTACACCTCCACCTTGCAGTGCTTTACAAACATACCCTGTTCCACCACCTGGAAAATAACAGAGGAAAATGACTACTATGACCACTAAATCATGAATCCATGATTTATCAAATACAGATATACTGCATATATGCAGACGCCAAAATCCAATACTACATGGGCTTATAAAGCTTTAGCAGAATAGGAACAAGTAGGCTTGCTCAGCCCATCAGATACACCTCTTACATTACCTTGTTCAAATTATTTATCTGCGGTCTTACACAATGAAAAGTGGCGGGTAAATTTGGGGTTGTACTAGCTTCTGTTTCTCATGGAGAACAAAGTACAGTCTGCTGGCCTGGTTGCCACTCATGTGGTGTCCTGATAGGAGCAGAGTCTGAGTGAAGTGCCTAAATTAGAAGCACCTCGTGGAAACAGCTGAGGGGTCCCAGCCCATTTATCCCCCCCCCCCCCCCCCCCCCCCCCCCCCCCCCCCCCCCCCCCCCCCCCC
>NW_025744013.1:3903-63903 GCF_021292245.1 Micropterus dolomieu
TCCCAGCCCATTTATCCCCCCCCTCCCCCCCCCCTCCCACACACAGTACCAACTTCCCAAATCTCACACATACAGCTCAGATTCCCACCCTCACCCCTTCCCTGCCCATAACCCGGTGTGCCCACCCTGCCCCTCAGCACAAGATGTGTGTGTAAACTCAGAGAAAAATCTCTGACAGATTTTCTAATCAGTGCCGAGCTAAAACCATTTACCCCACCCACCCCACCCCCTCCTCCCACACTGGTTATGCCTCTCTCGCACTCCTCAGAAGCGTTCACGCTGCTTCTCTCAGTGTAACCTCAGCTGGCATTCCTCCACTTCAGAAAACATGGACGCGCAGGAACTCTCCGCCAGTGCTGGCAATCAGACCAGAAGAGGACAACGGAAGGAAACATAGTGCCAAACCTGTGACTACAATCCTCTTAAATCCTCTTTAAACGCTTGTGCTTTCCCCCGCACCTCAGGATGACAACCCCTCAAAAGAAACAAAAGGGTTTAAAAAAAGAGAAACAACTTATAATGGACCTCCTGCATGTTGTGTCTCGCAGATCGCTCCATGTAGCTTTTCAGTCATCCAGAACGTTGCCTGAAAATAGAAACCCCGTGGCCACCCGATATGTCCCACGACATACATGGCAAAATGGGAGGGTCAGTGGAAGGGGGGAGAAAGAACGAGAGAGAGAATGATAGAGGAGCCTCTTCTAGCAGCCATGATGCCATGACTAGTAAGATTTGAAGCGGGGATTTGAAACCGTTGGCCCTGTTAAACTGTAATCACCATCATTAAATATTCCACTGACTAATCAACTGTAACTGCACATACAGCCTTTCAGTGGTTTGTTTCACTCTACCAAAATGTGAGTAAAAGTACTTTTTACTTCAGTTAACCCTAAAATTAATAATCGCTGTTCATGACAGGAATGAATGAAAAGCTGAAGAAATGAATGAAAAACACCATCAGTGAAGCGTCCTGTTCATGAACGGCAAATATCCACCATATCAGAGTTATTCTTATTTGTTTCCAGCTCCTGTGCACAGTGTGCCTTTGTACATCTAACTGGTCAAATAAATCAACTCAATAGGTACTGCAGCATTTCTTACAAACTAATTGTTCTTGGCTATTCTTTTTGCCACGGAGCCATATCAATTTTATCATGAAGAACTACAGTAAAAGACGCATTATATTGGCTGCGTATTTTACTATTTCATGTTGAGTAACACTTTTTCATAATTCAAGTTTCTGTTACAATTTTGCTGCACTTCTGATATCCTGATCTCAAACGGCCATATGAGCGCACATTTCTCCCTTTCAACACAAGCCACATTATACACCATTGCTACTGAACACAACCATTAAATTGCATTAGAGATATAAGTATTATATTATATAATGAGTATCATATAATGCAGCAAGACCAACACTCTCCATCTATCATCATAGTCTTGAACTGAACCCTTACCTTGCGTGCAATTGGCTCCTGACCATCTGTTAATCCATACCAGCTGACGAGCTTGTTCCAGCCCTCTGTCGGGACCAAGATGTAGTCGAGCTCATCGATGAGGTGCTCCTTGATGGCCAGCACGTCCCCATCTAGAGGCCGGGAGGGGGTGAGAGAAAGGGTGAGAAATGAGCGTGCAGACAGAGGGAGAGAAAGCACATTGTGGGACAACACTTACACTGGTGACACAGTGTAGTGACTGTCTCGCACGACACAAAACACACAAAGAAAAAGGTATGCTGGAGAGCTTTCTATGAACCCACCAAAAAGGCTACTCTATGGGGTCAGTCAACAATGTTCTTTTTGTTCCCTTTTCCTCTGAACTCTTTGTTACTACTTCCAGAATGATAAAGCTATACTGACCAGGGGTCCGTGGTGTAACGTAAGGCCACACAGCATTTAGAAATACATGACCCTAATGGTGATTCAAGGCATCAGGAGGTGATGCATGATCTGTCTTACCTCTGAGAAGACCAGAGTTATCAACGGGTCCTGGGTAGACATTCTGGTCCCCCATCTGGTATTTGTCCCAGCTGTCATATCCCACATATTTCTTCCACTGTTTGAACCAGCGACTGTCCACAAGGTACCTGAAGAGAAGGCAAGCAGTGTTACTTCACTGCCAATCAGTCTAGATGGTTCAAGGCTCGTGCAACAAGCTGTGAGCTGTAAACTAAAGCTTTTGTATTCCTTTCCACACGTTAAACGGTGATTATAGAAATGCTCCGGCAGGTGGAGGATACCTTGCTGTCAGTTCTCTAAACAAATCTGACTTTGAGAGACAAATATAACACAGATTGATAGTTGTAACAGTAGTACTTTTGACGTCGACTTGAGTTCAGGTTGCTGCATGCCTGGACAGCTGGCTCTGTTTTTGACAGGTGCTTCTTTCCGACTCCGCCCTGCCGAAGTCGACAGATGAACCCACTGACTGGCAAATCACTTGGAGCTTCGGAAGTCTGGCCAATTAGCTAATAGCCTGCTAACTAAGACCAGACAAACGAAATGCAGCCTCACTGAGATCATGTCACCAGATAAAAAGTGCGATGGTCATTTGGAGCACAACCACCAGAATACAACTTTTATTGTAAAGACACGTGGGATCTGTCGGTCTAAATTGACAGGATAATAGCCAACGTTAGCGGGAGCACCGCTAGCATGCCAAGCGCACACATGACGCTGACAGGCTCCCGTTAGCTGGCTCAGAGCTAACTGTCAACACGGCCCGTCACCTCGGCTTTCTTATCCTTCATGGCGTTGACAGTTTCGGCAGAGCCAGCCGACGGCCGCGCGGCGTCTCTGAAAAGGTTTCAGCCCAAGCCTTACCATGTGTCTCCCTTTCTTAGCTGTGTTTTCAGTAGTGCCGCCACCTCTCCTCTTTGGGTATCCAGATCAGCCGCTCCTCCTTCCGCCATCTTTCCTTAGACATCACCCGCTGCATGGTGGGAAATTGCGGGGCGTCACCGAGGCACGTAGGGTGTGACGCTTACTGTTTCAGCCAATCAGCAGCTCACCGGCGGTACAGCAAAACCGTGACGCCCAGTGGTAGAATTATTCTAGAAAAATGGTCCAAAAATGCTCCATCATTGTGATTGCACAGCCTTCTTGGTGTCTAAGATAAGAAACTGTACCCTTCTGAAAACAGTCTTCACCATTACACACCTCTTTGTTCAGCCAGGGGCATTACTTCATTTGACATTTTAACATACTGTATGAGCTCAGTGTGCAATACAGGGGGTAAAATACTTTCAAAACTGTCCAATGATCTGACCTAATTTTCCTGACCAGAAAGTATACATTATCTTCTATTGTAAATATAATACAAATATAAATGTAATCCTGGGGGTGGTGATGGGGCAGTGGATAAGACGCATGCCTTTGGTGTCCACTGTGAGACACCAATGTATCCCTGAGCAACTTAACCCCTAGTTGCTGTAGTCGAGGCGAGAGATAACCATGGCCTGCACCACAAGCTGGCTGGCGTACTGAGTAAGATAGGGCCTTACGTTATATAGAGGAAAGCGGCACAACATGGTCTGAAAAGGACAGCTGTTCATGACACGCAGGTTTCTCACCACCCTGGTTGGAGTCAGATTGCTTGGCTGGACCGACCAAGAGTTCAATCTTAGAGAGGTTTAGTTGAAAGTGGCAAGCCCTCATTCATGCAGATATGTCCGAGAAATGGTCCGTGAACCGTGGGGTCGTCTGGCGTGAAGGACAGGTAGAGTTGCATATCATCTGCATAGCAGTGGTAAGCCCACAAATTCTGATTCTGAGATAGTTTTAAAAAATATTGTTAAATATTGATCTCCAGACCTTTAGTCCCTAATATAATCCTACACTTCTCATAAAGTAACTCACGGTATATTTATTTCAAAACATAGTTACAAGATTCAAATTTCTTTGTACAGTCATATTATGTCACAGTACAAATAATGAAACTACATTGTGTATGTCATGTTAGTCCTACAGCTATTGCAGTGCTTATAGTATATTATATCCTTTCTTTACACAGTCTATTCATGTGAAACATTTATAACATTTTATTTCAGTTCTTGTAAATACAAAAAGGAAAAATCAGTAATGATAATACAATATATGATACAAACACGGCCAAGTAGCCATGAAGTGATGTCAGATACACAAGGACACTTCAAAAAGTAACTTACATGTAGCTGACTTTTCAGTGTTAACAAATGGTTAAACAGATTTTGCTG
This sequence comes from Micropterus dolomieu, assembly GCF_021292245.1. Taxonomy (NCBI): domain Eukaryota; kingdom Metazoa; phylum Chordata; class Actinopteri; order Centrarchiformes; family Centrarchidae; genus Micropterus; species Micropterus dolomieu. Next base: position 8,120 of record NW_025744013.1, read on the forward strand.
TCTTCCAGTTAACATTTGCGCAAAATTCATCCTTACTATATAAACTAAAACATTTATTTTTAAACCTCTGGTGGAACCTGTGTATCTGCCTCTACATTTACCGCCTTTGAATGAGTTGAAAATGCCAATAACTTCCATTATAAAACAGTACCATTTCTCACAACAAAGCTAACTCATACATTTCAGCTGACCTTGAATTAGTTCATTTACATTATCTGTGAAATGCAGAGCTGAACAATATATGCCAGTGTATTAATATATTTCAGTTTGAGTAGAGTAAATTACTTTTGTCCCTGAAAAAATGCCCCTGTCCCTTCTGAAACTTCTAAATAATGCAATGAATGACTTTTTAAATTTCTTTTTCTTTATCCTTCTTTTGTCACAACATTACTGCCATCCCTGAAATGTACAGGCACTGCCATACCTAACACACTATAGGTCTATTATCTCCTGAGTCCTCCATATCTGTTATGTATTAAAGTAGATGATGTGACACTTTATTGCACCCTTCCCTGCTTTGATCATTGGGATGGAGGCGAGGGTGCAAGTCAAGGATGGAACTGAAACCCAAGTACCTTTCCCATACACAGCACAACTGGGGCTCTCATAAGCTGGAGTCTCTCTCTGAGACAGGACAGTAGCCATTTCTGGTCATCGTGGCATCTCCCTCAGGAGAAAAGATGACCAGTAACCTCTCCTGCTCTCTCTTGGTTTTGGGTAAGCCGTCAGATGGTGTCATGAGCAGCTGGATGCGCTGTGGAACAAAAAAAGTTAGCCAGCCATTGACCATCTTTATTGAATGAATTCCACAGTGGGGTGTGTTCAAGTAAAGACCAGGTTCAGGGGCAAAGTTCACAGGAAGTCTGATTTATGACCAAGACCATAACTGGCGCACATATCCTTTCATTTCAGACCGTAAATCACTTTAAGGCATCAAAGGTGATCTCAGAATAGACTGACGCCGAAAATTTCAAACTAAACATATCATCTGAGGTTAGTAGGTGTGCGATAAATCTGATAACCGCTTTAACGATAATAAAGAGTTCTTTAAAGGTCAACACTCAGGCCTACCTCTCTGAGTGTCCCCTGGGTGGTGCAGATCTTGTAAACCATCCAAAGCGGGATGCAGACCATGGAGGAGAGAGCGAGCAGCCAGCCAATGACATAGCCCCACCATGGGTACACATACTCATTGTTGTACTTGAGAGGAGTGTATTTTATGAGGGAGAAGGCAAAGGTACCCTGGAGAGACAAGTACACCGGTGTTACTGGTGTAGAAATGATTTCTTTTGATTTCTACAAGAGGAGAGAAGACTTCGGTTTCTGTCAGCCTTTGTCATTTTTGGAAAGCCTTGATGCTACTTAATTAGTTTGTTGATACTCACAATGCACGTGGCTGGGGTGAAGAACAACCAACAGTACTTGATGTAAGGTCCTGGGCGGTAGCCAATCATGTCCTCAATGTTATCATAAAAGCGATCTGCACCTGGAAAAACACAGTGAAGACATTTCTCTCCACGATGTGCCTTGAAAATTGTTGCGGAATGGGAAGGTCGGCCTGTGATTAGGGTACATATTTAAAGAAAAAAATGTCTCCTTCATCACCAAGGAATGAAATCCTTTTATGTTGTTAGGACAGCTTACCATAGACCCATGCAATGCAGACAGTCTCAAAGATGGACATGAAGAGAAGACACATGCCACTGGCTGCATAGTAATCAAAAAGCTGGAAGACATACATGCCCCCCTACGAAGAGAGAGATATAAAGTATTGAGTCATAATTATACTAATAATAATGACATATATATATATATATATATAGTAATATAATAGAATGAACCTGCTACAATCTATTGGTTTTCACACATAACAGATTGACAGATAATTAAATAACCCAATGAGCTGAATTGAAATTGAGTTCAATTTATGCTGTGTGTGTTAAAAAAAAACTACCTCCCGCCACACACAAACCATAGGGAAATGGATTATAAAGAGGAAATAAGCTAATTCATTTATTTATTTGTGATCATACTAAAAAGGCATCTAGTTATGGGACTTGACCGACTCATCTCAAGTCACTTTGCATGTGATACAAAAAAGAGAAAATATTGTAGTAGCAGTAGTAGCAGACTTGCCAGGCTTGAAAAATCAATTCTACTCAATTTACCCAGTATAAATTGGATGTCTGAGGTGTCTATATTCATGTGTGTGGAGAGACTGTCAGGGGGAAGGGGTCATGTCTGTGTCAGGGAATCATTTCATGTGACAACAATGACAAAGTATGTTGATGAGATAAAGCACCAAACTGCATTGTAGGGCACATTTAGCAGACATTACAGTGTTTGCAGTGACTACTACTTTTTGTCTTTTGTTTTATTAGCAAAGATACAATGTTGACTGCATTTTAAACATAGTATTTTTAATAATTTAAATATTAAGAATAATGCAATATTAAGAATAAAAACATCTATAAAAGAGACTTGAAATGCTGAAGACCACAATTAGAGACTTCAGGCGTGACTTCGGCGTTGCATAACAACACTTGAGACTTACCTGAGACATGCTGCGTAAAACCTTTGACTTGCTTGTAAAATGATGACTTGTTGACACCCCTGCAGAGCATTTATGTTTCCAGCTGTGCAGAGGTGAAACCATGTCAACTATGTTGGACTCCGTAATAGTTTATTTCAGCAGAACAAAGCATCAAAACCACCAGGTGCAACCCCCACCCCATCAATAGCCTGATTTGAGTGAATGTGTTTGTGTGAAACTCATTTCATTAGTTTCAGTGGACATAGTTAAGGACCCTATACAATGAGGGAAAACATCTTAGGTAATGAGATTTTAAGACACTAACTATACAAAATGCCATCTAAAACTACACGTGAAACCAGAGTTTCTGCTTGCAGATCTTTTTCTCTGTGCATGCATCTGTGTGTGTGTGTGGTCCCAGAGTGTGACCCTTACCTCCATCAGCATGATGAGGCCCATGAAGAAGGAGAAGAGGCTAACAGCTAACAGGAAGAGCTCCCTGCGGTTTTTACGTCGGAACAAAGCAGGGTACATGTCAACTACCGCGGTCACAAGGCTCTCGACACACACAAACTGACAGGAGATGTGAGGAAAAGAGGGGGGAAAGACGTAAGCACAGGAAAATGAATGAAACTCTGAAGGAGTTTCATTCTTGGCATGCCCTACTGCCTCAGTAAACATCAGCTCAGTAAAATGTATCCCTAAAAACATCACAAGTAAAAAATCAAAACAAATAAAAACAGTTAAAACAAGTCTCTCTAAAATGTCTAAAAAAATTTCTGTCAAGTCAAATCACACCGTATTTTTTCAGTAATTAGTGCCATGTGTGGAAAACAAAACGTGTTCCTACCTGGCTGTCAAGCCCCAGAAAAACAATCATGATGAAGAAGAGGGCGGCCCACAGAGGAGAGAAGGGCATCATGCTCACAGCTCGGGGGTAAGCTATGAAGGCTAGGCCAGGACCTAAAGAGACCAGCAAAAAAAATGTAAACTGATCAAACAAATACTGCTCGTTCCTTATTTCTTTTTAAGTGAAAGTGTACGTGAATGTAATGTATGCAAGCCTCACCAGATTCTGCCACTTCTGAGATGGGAACGTTCTGTTCAAAAGACATGAAACCCAGGATGGAGAAGATTGCAAAGCCTGCCACAAAACTGGTGCCACTGTTCAGAAAGCACAGCGCCAGGCAATCTCTGCAACAGACAGACAATGCTTCATAGAAATGTAACAAATTTGCTGCAGGAGAAGTGGCATCATTAAGCTTGATCACATAAATCACACCTGACGATGAGGCTGTTAATGACGATAAAGGTGATGGCTGCTTTTATTCCATTTCCATGGACCACTTAGGATTTTAGTTTCAAAATGAAACGTTTACTATGTCGGACCGTGTAACCATGTACTCTTATGAAAAGGGGCTCCAGTGTATTGAGCATGAAATCACACATGCGTGTAGATATGTTTACCTACCTGTAGCAGTTATTGTTGTATTTGTTGTAGCTCCCCAGAGCAGTCAGCGACCCCAAACAGATGGCATAGGAGAAGAAGATCTGGGTACCAGCATCCATCCACACCTTACACAAAAGAAAATGACAAAAAAAGAAAACAAAAATAACTAAAACTGAAACTAAAGAGATGGTAAATTATGTATAGCCAATGGAATGCTCAGATACTTAGGTTGTTGTATATGCACAAAAGGGCCATGCAGTGATTAGATAGTCCAGAGGAATTCAAGTGCTGAGTGTTAGCATAATCATTAACTATTGTAGTTGCACAATAATAAACTGTTATAAGTCTGTTATTGGTCTTGTTTGTGTAAAATAGCAAAGGGAATAAAGCGCCAGCAATAATCAGGTTCTGGTTATAGAACGATTGTGATCCCTTAGATTAGACCAGGGGTTTTCAAAGTGTGAGGTGGGCCTCCCCAGGGGGTCTCCAAGCAGTTTCAGGGGAGGCTCAGTGAAACAATATTAAATTACTTATTGCATTAGTTATCAAAAGGAGATCACATAGAATAGCCTACATGTGTGAGAGTTCAGAGATACAGTTGTTTTTGGGAACTGTTTTCCCCCCATTAGAGTCAGAAACTAATAAATTCCTTAGGACAGACCTTTTTTAAAACTATTTGGTGTTGTCAGAAGTTATGTCAAACAGCAATATTTTGGCTGATTTGGCTCAAATGTTGAATGTCTATGGGATCAAATAATATAATCATGATCCCATAGACATCCAAGAATTGAGCAAAACTTACTAAGTAAACTAATAATGTGGTCGGAGGGTGCCGATTTACAAGCTTTATCTGAGGGCAGGCCCGCAGTCTCAGACTTTGAAAACCCCTGGATTAGACGTGAAAGAAGTAAATTGCATGTTGAATTATTAGTTGATTGTGTTTAGTCTAGTTTGTTTGTGACCAGAATGAGGCGATGAAGTAATACTAACTAAGGTTTTCTGATTGGTTCTTGATTGGTGCTAGTCTGATATGGGCCAGTTAAAACTCTGTTGTCCCCCCAGAGCTTGGTTAGCTGACTGCGGCTCAGTCCTGGTAGAGCTCGTGTTTACAGTCCCAGCGGTGTTCTGACCCTGCATTGGATCCCCATGGTTCTTGCCTCTTTCATGGAGAGCAGATGGACCCAGCAGAAACTGGGCTCCCCATCTGAGAACCATGGGATACCTGCACCTGGTGCGCCCTCGCCCACGGAGACCACATCCACTAAATCTTCTAAAGGCCCTCGCTGTTTTCTTTGAATTGCTTGAAGGTAATCATGCCACCATGATAGATTCATACAGCTGACGTACATTTTGTCTTTCATTTGTGGCTTTCAACTGTTTGTGTGACGTTGTGGTACCTGTGGGTCCGCCAGTCGTCCCAGGTCAGGATAAAGGTAGAACTGGATGCCGATCCCAGCGCCAGGCAGGGTGAGCCCTCTGATCAACAACACAATCAGCATCAGATAGGGGAAGGTCGCAGTGAAGTAGACCACCTATATAAATTTAAACAAGAAACATGGCAAAAAGAAGAAATAAATACCAGATGTCATCCATAATGTGCCCCAGGACTGCAAAACAAAATAAACAGATAAAAAGGGGTCACTTGAGCTCTGACAGAGGTGCGGATTAGCACAAGACTTTGAATCCCCTGTCACCCACCTTTCCCGTGGATTTCACCCCCTTCCAGATGCAGAAGTAGCACATGACCCAGGCAATGAACAGACACAAGGCCAGGTCCCAGTTCAGAGAGCCCATGTGGTCAATGCCTGGGGAAATCCTCAGCGCTCTTCTCCTGCAGAGACAGGGAAGAAACACAGGCATGATACATCATTGTCATTTTCACAATAGTAATGTATCGCCAAGAGGAGGTAAGGCAGTCTGAGAAACTCACTCCCAGAACTCGAGGACAGGAGATGTGATGTTGCCAGTTTGGTTGAGTGAAGTGTTTCTCCTCTGAAACTCCACACAGTTTTCTGGGGGACGAAGAGCAAAATGTCTTGAACGTGTCAAAAACATTGGAGGAACCTTGCATCTTGACGCACATTTGCTACCTGTGTTCCATGTGTTGTTGCAGGACGACCAGGCCAGGTCCCAGGAGAAGCAGAAAGACAGGTAGAAAATCCCCCAGGCCAGAACAATGATGTAGTAGAAGTTCAACAGAGTCACTATCACCTGGGTGCCATAGCCAATACCTGTAGAAATCACAATTTGGTCTATGGCGCAGTGAATTCCACCTTTATTTATATCACGGTTTCATCCCATTCATACCATTGGCTCCATACCATTTGCCAAATGTCCTACCTACCTTCAAACAAGGGACTGATTTTTCTCCAGCAAGTAATGCCCCCCTCGCTGGTGTACTGGCCCAGGGCCGTCTCCAGGAAGAAGACAGGAACGCCACAGGTGAACAGGAAGATCAGATAGGGGATGAGGAATGCACCTGAGTTGGGAAATAACAAAGCAATTGGTTACTGGTACTGTGTGTTAACATTCATCTTGTCTAACTGTATTTTCTTTATCCTATTTGGGGTCATGGGGGGTCTGAAGCCTGTCCAAGCCTGCATTAGTCAAGCAGTCAGTTCTTCAATCTAATGCAGGGCCAATGCATAGGCAGAGGAGCACATTCATTCTCATACACAGGAAGAGCTTCCAATCCATCTGACTGGCACGTTTGGACTTAGGGGGAAATCAGAGGAGGGGCAGAGTCTCTTCCTTTCTCAGATTACATATTACCTATTACAAGCTTGTTTTTTTCTCAGCTCCAATTGATATGCTGCAACTGTTTGCACCCGATCGCCTGTCAGATTAACCCGGTTTGAACAAAACTAAAACACAAAAGTAAGTCATATAGAATTTCAGAACCAGGTCATATGTCGTGTATACCTGAACATAAACTGGATTGGTCTGAAGTTTTGTTACGATATATATTCTCCTAATGAGAACAAGCACTAAAAGGTATGAAGTGCTGCAAGAAGAGGTCGAAGAAAGTGCTGTTTTCTTCAGATGCTCCACGTTGACCTGAGCCACTGCCACTCGCTGTCCGCTTTTGTGTTGGCGTCCTGTCGGGTGCCCGAGGATGTTTGGCGTGCTCAGATTTCCGCCTCTCTGCAGGGACAGCTGCTGCGAGTGAGGCAGAACAACAGCTGCCTGACCCGGATCAGCCCTGAACCCTGACCCTGCCACCCCACGGAGGGAGAAACAGGGGCGTCCATTTTAGCAGCTACATAAGCATGTCCAAAACCAAAACTCTCACAAACTCTCTGCTCTGGTTTATTGTGTGTTTTTATTTCCCTCACCTGATTGAGTCTAGCATTGATGTGCATCTGAGAAAAAGCACTCAGGTGTTCTGTAATGGTTTATGCATGTATTTACTCTCACGTCAGCTGTCATCAATTATCTACTCATTCAGTGCATGTAAAGAAAACACTGCATGGTTGTTTGTAAAAGTGCACTATGGTATTAAATTCTTTAAGCATGGGCCTGACATACAAATAAGCTATGTCTACTCTATATGCAAATCTATTTCCCCCTCTTTTAGGTTTTCAGAGGAAAGGGACGCACAAACTCCTGCCTGGATCCACTCCGCTCATCTTCCACTCACCTCCTCCGTTCTTGTAGCAGAGGTAAGGGAAGCGCCACATGTTGCCCAGGCCGATGATGGAGCCGGCGACTGACAGAATAAACTCTAACTTATTGCTCCATTGGCCCCGCTCCTCCATCTTCTCATCCGAATGGGGCAGCAGGTCCTTGGCTTGGCGGCTGCCACTTGGAAGGCCTGCTCTGGTAGCGTCTCCTACGAAACAGACACGGAGAGGGAAAAGAATTGCTGCAGGTCATAGAAGCTGTTTGGTGGTGATTTCCCTGCCCCCAACAATTGTCAAGCTGTCCTTAAGCAGCAAGGCAACAGTGGAAGAATGTAGTCTTACTATACACCTATAAGATCTGAATGTGTAAAATTATATATATAAAAAAAGGAGCATGCATTCTCAGTCCTTTTTTATGTCACAAACAAGAAATTTACCTGAAAACACACATAAAACACATTTTGAGCTTTGTTTACATTATGAAATGCATCCATTACCTTTAAGTGCAATACAATCCTTATCCATAAACAAAAAACACACAGTAATCAAACTATTTCATTAAAGAAATGATAATGAACTTAAATCCATCAGAATTGCAGAGTAGTCAATTTGCAAAATGACTTAAAGTTACAGCTTACCTTTCATTGTAGTGATCTGCTGTGTGAAACCCCCGTCTCAAGGCTGAAGATTTATCAGTAAATGCTCAAGTTTTAGCATTTAACATGACTGCAGTGAGTGAGGGGCGGGGGTTGGAAATGCTAAACTTAGGCCGGCCTCCACGTTCTTTCCCTCCGTCTGGCCCTTTCAGAGCAAAGTACATATATAAATAAGGTGCAACATGAGAGTCCAATAGGATGTTACTATGATCAGCATTGTGTATATTTCTGCTGCAGTGGACCACTTCTGCTATAGGAACTGTATATACATTTTTTTTTTTTAAATGAATGTAATGTCTCCTGTCGTACGCTTTCAGGAGATTCCTGCAAAAAGCAAAAGCAGATTTACATTTTTTAATTAAGAGCACCCTAATAATAAAGTTTACATTTTGGGTTCCATCAATTCCTTTCTGCAATGCAGCACATCCCAATTTCATGTCTGAGGTTAAGTTAATTGACTAATTTCTTTGATGGAAGGTGCAGATCCATTCCTCACTGCTCACATGATGTACAACAGGCTAAAAGAATAACCACAGGGAAATTGTTAAAATCAGAAGGAATTGCTGTGTGAGAATGACAAATCTTCCATCATGTTAAAGTCTGACAGAAAATTGATTTCACACAGCAGTATTGCTATCTAGCGGACAGATGGAAGAAAGCCATTTTGTGTTGCCAAATCAAAAGAAATTCACAGAAATATGTAAGCAGTAGTCCATAAAGCTGTAAAGCGATGATTATAAAAGGTTCTTTGTGACCATTAAGACACCAAACTACAGTTCATTCATGAATTCCACTCAGTCAGCACAACAAACAGCAGGTGATGAAGATGTAGTGGCAGACGTTATGCAATCTATTATGCACCCTTACAGTTCATTTGGTCTTGCAGCCCCTTGTACATATTCTCCCGGTCAGACTAGGGACAGAGGTCAGTCACAAATGCAGCTGAGGTCAGTTCACACTGGATTTTACTTGACTGAGTTACAAGTGGACCTCAGCCCAACCGCCCCCCACTTTTGCGAACAAACATGCTCCTGCAAATTCAGAAAGTCACGTGTAAATCTAGAATGACTTTTTTTACAACATAGAAATTAAGGGAAAGTAAGTGGAAGAGTTAAAAAGGAACACCAACTATAGCATATACCATGTAATTCAATATGCAGTTCCTTATACCAGAGCTCCATAGCATGCTTCCACACCTCTCCCCTAATTGGGCTTAATGAGTAACACAGGAAGCTTAGCCTACAACCTCTCGACGACAAGGCCATAAGTCACTGTTGAGCCCTCAGCATGATTTGAAATTGAAATTCCGCACAAGGACTGAAAAGTTAGAAATCCTTCAATATACAGCCCCACTGCTTGTATTTGACTTATCCGGAAAAAAATATTTTTACTTTTGCAAAGATTTGTTTGCTAGATCTTTTGTTGTCTAACGGAGAAGACAAAACAAAGAATAAAGTGTGCCCTTTTCTAAGTCCTTTACAAATTAAACATGTTAAAAAAAAAATAAACCCTGAGAAACAGACAGTAAAGTAAATTATTACAAAGAAAAAACATCACAATTATCAATCATTTGACTAGGAACAGTTTATTAAAGGTGAGAAAACAAAACAAAAAAAGCCACAATCCATTTGTTTAATTGCTTAAAAGTATGTACATTATAAATAATTCCACTACATTACAACCATTTGTGTTTCCTAGTCTGGAGTCCTACATATTGAGATGTTACTGTCTGAAGAGCCAGGAAGAGGGCAGAGGGGAGCGGTTCAGGATGTCCAGTAAAACACAACTGGGGTCTCTTTATTTGCCTGTTTGGACTGAATACAACAGCTGGAGTAAATGGGTGTTTGTTTCATTGTGAGTAAGTGTACCACTGAGTTGTTATTGTTCAGGGGAGGACCAGGAAGTAGCTGGTGGATGCTTCTAAACCTAAAACTGTTGTAGGAGGACTAAGTCTTCTCTGTGTAGTTAACAACCGTTCCAACATATTTTAGCACTCGGAGAGAGGACATGTCATTGTGAAGCCACACTGCGACAGTAGAGCTCTTCTCTGCTCGGTCTTCCAGATGCAAGGTCTCATTTTTCTTGTGCTCTATGATCCAGACAGAAATTGCCCAGGTTTGTCCCTCTTCTTCCATTCATAAAGGGCTGTTCGGTCCCTCAGTCTTAAAAGCTGAGGTTAAAACGCTAGCCTGTATACTAGGTTTTGTGTTATGCTCATTGTGTGAGGTACAGTATTCAAACTCAGTCCTAGGCTGTTTATTTTTTAGCGCTAACTGCCCTGCTGAGGCTCTTGCTGCTGCTGCTGCTGAAGTAAAGTCGCTGGGTTTAGATGAGATGCGGATGAGGCAGGAGACCACGAGGTCACGACAGATGACGATGACAGAGTCTGCACACCGCCCGCACCGCACAGCGACGTCGCCAGCACTACAACGCTCTCCTCAGCCACCTCCTCCACGGTCATGCCTCCCCCGCTCGCCACGGCAGCCTTCCGGGAGCAGTCTATGCAGATGTAGTCCTCGTTCTCGGCCATTTCGCACGACACGCCCACGCACACCTGGTGGAACCACTCATCGCAGCCGCCGTCGCACTGCACCCAGTCCACCTAGAAATACACGCAGGAAGACAGAGGCCGACACGTGAGTGAGGATTAACAGGGACAACAATGAGGCAACATTGCTGGAGTTATAGGAAAAAAATATATACGTAGCAGTGGTTTGTCAAGCAAAACGCAAAAAAACAAACATTCGTGTATGATTTGTAACAGCACACATTAAAGCTGCATGGTTTGATTTATCTAATGTACTGCTGTAAAGCCAAAACAAAAACAGGCCAAACACTGAGGGTAGATGATCTCTGATATGTTTTACACACCACTAAACTCAACCCTAAAAAACACTGGGCCGCTTGTGCACATCTTGTAAGCAAAGCAAAAAAAAATAAATAAGTGTACTTTAGTGTCACATATTTTGTACATGCAGCGTACAAACACACTGAATAAGTCCACAAATAAACTTAATAGGAAGTGTTTTCTGCAGCAACACGTCACATATTGTTTATTACATTAGTTTTTCTCTGATTTTATGTCATGTTATCTATATTTCTATTTTTCTCTTCCAGGTGATCCTGTTCAAGGTTGCAGGTCCCAGTAAGCTCTGGGCTTAAGGTAGGGTACACCCTGAACAGATAATAATGTTTACTTAGTTATTTTAACATAGAGTCTCTAACATGCATTTTTTTTTTAACTCAAATATCAAAACAAGCAAAACACACATCTCATGATGTCAGATTTGAACTCGTGTTCTGGATTAATTTATCAGTAGATGTTAAAATAAACAAAGAAATGTAGTCTTTAGAGCAGCACCTTCATTATTTCATCACCTCTACTCTACCCACAGAGCTGCAGGGCAACCAGCTGGCTCAGCTCTGATTGGCTGCCAGGTAGACACACAGGGGAAGGAGACGGGCCACTGGTTAACTCGGTAGACAGTCTCCAATGCCGTCTCTGAAAAGGACTGCATCGGTGTGTCCTGTTAATACGTTATGTGTAACTCTCTTTAAGGTGTTCCAGTGCTGTTATCAGCTGTTGATATTCAATAAAAGCTCCATGACGCTCATTTTGACAAGGGTTCGTTATTAACTCGGCAAACAAAAATACAGAATCGACTGCCTCTCCCAGCATGGCAGGGATGTTTCTAAGGAGGGTCAAAAGTGTCGCCAGCCAACAACGTGGTACTCAGACACTGCTCGTAGGACAGGACCCTGTGCTCACAACTTAACTTTTACAAGAAAAGACGGTGAAAGATGATTGAAGATGAGCTAAAAGGAAAGTCAAACCGTATTTCACAGCCACATGAAGCACTGCAGCAGAAAATTATATAAGAGATGAAACAATTAATCAATAAGCAGATTAACAGAAAATTTAATCGTTTACACAAAACAAATCTCTGGTTTCAGCTTCTCCAATGTAAGGATTTGCTATATTTCTCAGGGTTTTGAACAGTAGGTCAGACAAATTAGGACATCTCAAGACGTCACCTTGGGATGTGGAAAACTGTGATGGGCATTTGTCATTCTTTTGAAGACCATTAATGAGTTTTTAATCTGCAGGTTACCCGAAAATGTAAATAATAATTTGTTGCAGCACTTCTTGACTCAATGTGAGCATAACATTTTACAAATTGTGTCTAATAAATACATGGCTTTAAATCAATATTTTTAAAATAATATTTAAAAACAAACAGACATTTGAGGTTTTTTTTTTTAAAAGTGCACAGTCATATGGTCGCCTTTGACCTCTGTTAATTAGTAAACTGCAGCTGTGTTTATCAATCATCTATGATCCACCCTGGTGCCTCTTTTACTGCAACAAAACCTCTTGACAACACAATCTCATTCTGAAGTGCTCAGAGTCCTCACCTTATCTTTACAGGGTCTCTGGCAGTTCTTGGCTGCACACACAGCGTTCTCATCGTTGGAATCCTCAGCCCCGGACCAGTCGTACTTGGAGGGAATGTCAAGAATCTTCTTCTCCTTCCTCTTCTCCAGCCCCTCCCTGATGGCCTCTGCCTTGGCGGCTGCCTTCTCCTTTCTCTTCCTCTCCTTCTCCTCCTTGGCTAACCGTTTGGCCAGCTGCTTCATCTCCCGGTTCTTGTCCAGGTTGAGTTTGAGTTTCTTCTTCTTGGGTTTGCCCCCAAGACCCAGTTCCAGCCCCACCCTTTTTAGTTCTTTGGACTTGGCCGGTCTCATGTCGCCCATTGCTGAAGCCCCACCGGCGGCGGCGGCAGCCATCAGCATGTGGTGGTGCTCGGCTCTTTCTAACTTCCGTTTCCTCTTCTTCTCTGAATCTTTCAGCTTTATCTTCAGGGGCTTTTCCATCAGAGAGTCGTCGGGCTGTAGAAAAGGAGGAAAAGACGAAATGAGAATGACTATTTCGATTTCGATTTCTGTACTAATTACAGGAATGTTTTCCCTAATTTGACCTCTATGCATCCATTCACAAAACTCTTCATCAGAACCAACCAAAACGATTGATTCAAACCAGCACCCAATGTTTAGATGACCTCCCTACCTCCATGACCTGTAGGAACCTCTCCTCAGACGGGGGGTGTGTGGCCTGCAGGATCCTCCAGATGTGCTGCGTCTCATCCAGAGACACCTCCAGTAGGTCTCCCAGCATCATCAGCTCCTCCAGCTGGGCCTTAGCCTGCGGTGACAGCTCAAGCACTGGCGGCTCCAGGCTGCGTGGTATCAGAGGGGTCTTCCTGGGCTGCTTCCTGGGCGTGCTCACATCTGAAATATAAATATTTTCAGCATGAGATGGCGAGGGCATTTCTGAGGAAATCAGCAAGCTCAAATGAGTGTAATTAAAATGTGTATTACAAAAACAAGTGTTGCAAATAATAGCCTTGGATCATTTGTGCACAAAACAACAGGGGATTATGGGTAGGCAGACTCAAAAGCAACAGAAGGAATCTCAGTAAGTAAGTGTGGCCTCACTTTGCACACAGGACTTGGAGGCTGAGGAGTAGGCGTGTTCGGCGCAGAAGGAGGGCGTGGCAGCCGGCCACATGTGGCTGACCACCTCCTCAGACTTAACAGGAATCTCCTCATCACAGAACAGGTAGGGCTTCACCTCTCCTGGGTCCTGCAACAAAACAGAGACAACACCACCAAGACAGGTTTAGAAGAAAAAATAAATAAATTCCGGCTCACTTATACGTGGCTTGAACAACAGCCCTTGCTGTCTCGCATACCTTCATGTCATAACCGTAAGTCTCCCTGATATCCTCGTCTGAGTCGGTCTCCTCGTCGTCGTAGTCCACGCACTGGCGAGGGGATGTGGCTCTGCTGAAACCGGACTGCTGGAAAGTCTGGATGTGGCCCTGAGGAAGGACAGAAACACAAACACACACACACACACACACACACGCACACACGCTCAATGTCTATAATGTTTCAAAAAAGCATACATGCCATCTTCTTTATTTAATAAAAGAGCCAAATGCTTTGGCCCTTTAAAATGGCATAATTAAATAATATGCCAGAAAAAGGTTATACGCTCTTTTTCAACAAAATATATACAGTTAGTTCTCTAAGATTGTCACATCTATGAGAAATCAGGTTGCCATCTGTTGCCTATAATTCATTGCTCCTGGTCTATTTCATGTTTACACATTAGTGCCCTCTTCTGGTACATTTCATGTTTACATCCAAATCCCCAGCAGAAGCCATAAATTACAATCCACACATCCCAAAACAAGATTCCTAGAGTTTTACTGATGTTGTACTATATGAGAATAGGAATTAGAACAATGTAAAATCATTTAAAAGTACCTGCAAGTCTGGGTTGGCAGCAGCTTTCTGCAGCTCGGCATTGATGATCTTCTCAGTTTTCTCCCTAGCAGCCTGCTCCACCATGCGCTGGCTCAGCACTGACAGCTTTGCCAGGGCTGAGGACAGTTCCTCCGTGGCCAGAGATTGACGCGCTCGGTCCTGTTACAACAGTTAGGTTGGTTTAAGGATGGCCATTTAGCAGAGATCGAAAGTAAACCATGGAAATTAAGTGTTCAAAATAAAGCAGGTAAGGTCACTTCTCTGCATACCTGCCAGCTCATTGCCCTCTCAGTCAAACACTGGAGGGCTTCTCCTTCAGGTAGACGCACCGGCAGCTTCTGCAGCGAAACCAACAGCGACAGGATGGTCTCTAATCTCGGCCTCCTCGACCGCTGACACAGCGGACAAAGGAATTTGGAGTCTTTGTTATTGCTCTGCCAACCCACACCCAGCTTCTTCTGAGATCCCGTCTTGGGCAGAGGCACGCACGCTCCGTGGAACCAGTCCTTACAAAGCTCGCACTGCAACATAAAGCCGCTGGCCGTCTTTCGACACAGGCAGAACTTGACCTCCTCGATGCGGTCAGCCATGGCCATCTTGGCTAAATTGGCGGCGCGGAGTGAGTGGATTGACTCCACTTCTTTCTGCTCTTTGGCTTTGAAGGCTGCTACAACAGTGGAAGGGTCTCGTACCTCTTCGAGGCTCTCCTCCAGGTCGCTCAGGGCGTCGGGGTCTAAGCCTCCTCTCTCTTTCTCCATGAGCTCCTTGACGCGTTTTCTCTTGCTCTTGCTGTTGCCATAAACCCCGATGTCTGCGCGAGGGCTGAGGACCTAAGAGAAGAGGCACACAGGATAGCAACAAAGAAATTAATATGTATATATACATTTTTATTCTGCTTACAGTGAGTATTTATTAATTTACCTTCTCTGTACAAGACATAAGACAGAGAAGTTTAATTTATTTTTCTTTAAGTGCCCAAACACAGCACAATATATGTGGTCTTAACTACAACTAGAAGAAAGCATCAAATCAACTTTCGTCATAATGGCCCACCTGGAGCAGTGTGTACGTGGAGTTCTTCTTGAGAAAGGTGCGAGCAGTCCTCTCCCTCCAGGCTCGAGCTGCGGCCACCTGAGACTCCACCTGGGCCAATGGATCAAGCCGGACGGGGATGGAGCGACCCCTGGCCAGCAGGCTCTCCAGCTGCTCTAGGTAAGCATAGCTAGTGCCACTCTGCGTGAGGCGGATCCCCAGAAAGAGAGGGGTTAAGAGACATTTTAGACAATGCCCTTATTCATGGACGTTGAGCCTCAATAAAAGACCCTCGAGAGGAAGCGTGGGTTTAAATGTGGGTTAGAGGGGCTTCTAAATGATGTAGTGTACAAACAGACTGTACCTGAATGGCTTCCACCTTAGCCGTCCACTCCTTGGCCTTCTGTAGTGCCTCTCGGAGGGCCAAAATATTAGGTAGGTAAGCTGGGATGTTCCTAGCTTCCAGCACAATGCTCTCCAAAGTCGCCATGCTGTGTCGAGGCCTGAGGTTATAGGAGGACAGACAGGCACGGGATAACTCAACTAATAAGACTATTTTTGTAAGTAAAACAAATTGGGGATTACATGCATTCAGCATCCCTATGAAGTCTGTGCAAATGTGCAAATTTGTATACATTCAACTGTACCTGGCCTGTAGGCAGGAGCGGGCCTTATCCTCCCATCTCTCTGAGACAGTGAGGATCTCTTGCAGTTCAGCCATGGCTTTCTCCACAGCGTGGTGGGGAGCTAGGCCCACCCCAGAGTCTATCAGCCTCTTCATCAGCTCCAGGGTGACACGGTGAGGCTCGGCCAGGGTGACGCGCACCTGGTATATGAAGAGGGCAGCAGATGTTACACAAGGCCACAATTGTAACAGCTCAGAGCACACAAACAGGTTGTGGGTGTTGTAAGAGCCCAACCTCGTCGAGCCAGCGGGCCTGCTGGAGCTCCTGTTTCAGGCGGGGCAGCTCCGGCAGCTCCACATCTAGGCCGCTACCCAGATCCAATAGTGCCTGCAGCTTGGAAGAATCAGGCAACTCGTCTGACAGAGCCACCTGGGCTCGCTCGTGGAAGTCCTCCACATTCTCCAGTAACTCCTGGAGGGATGGAAGGCCACAGACACATTGTGAGTTAAAGGGAAAGAAGGGAGAGTCCAGTTGTTTTAGAATTAATTAATTGCACTGATGGTGAAAGACAAGGAAAGACAAATGAAGGTGTATTTCATTGATAACTGGGTGCCTGGATAAGCACAGAGGTACAGTGCGGACTCACTTTGACTTGTCGGGCCTGGCTGATGATGCAGGGCAGCCTGTAGAGCTGATCCACAAATGCTTTCAGCTCGTCCACTGTCAGTTTCGTACGGTTACGACTGCTCTCTGAACGCAGACGGCTGCTGCAGAGACACATGGAAAGGTAATTGGCGGTTTAGTTCGCCTCTGAACCCGAGTGGATACAGGATTGATTTGCAAATGGAAAAAGAATTTTCAGGTGTGTGTACATGGGCAATCAGTAAATTGTTTTTCTGTTGGATTACATTAAGGCGTATCCATGTCCACTGACCTGTGCCGCTGTTTGCGGCTGAGCAGCAGCTGAGCTACGGAGGAGCACGTCTCCGCCTCTTTTACCATCTCCCTCAGGCGGCGAAACAAAGCTTTCTCCGGATACTTCCTGTCCTCTGCATCCTCCAGCAAAACCTTGAGCTCAATAAGATCTATGAGACACACAGAACAATCATGCAACAGCACACTATGTTGAGAACACAATTTTTGTGAAACATGTACATATGTTGTAGTAATACTCAAGTATAAAACCTTTCTTATTTTTCTGGTCAGCAGACAAGGCCTCTGTGACCCTCTTTGACCAGGTGTCATAAGACTGAGCCCGTGTCTTGACCCCATACAGCATGGATGGAAACTCCTCCAGATCATAGCGATACCTAAAACATATCATGCAGATTTCCACTTGAGATTATGGTGTATGATCAAGTAAATGTAAAGCATAGTACTGCCAATCCAAGCCTGAAAGACTGCAACAAAGTATCAGGTTTCACATCAAATGTAGGACATCACAATTAAGATTTGACCATGTCCTGTACATATTTTTGTTGTTAAAGCTTTGCTTTTTGGCTTTTTCCCTTTCCTCTATTGAGTTATAAACCTTTTTTGTGGGTGTATTAAGTTTGCAAAGTGAAAAAGTCCAAAGTCCACCCCAAAGGGAGTTCCCATCTGCCACAGAAAACCCTGCTCTGAACTGCCTGAAAACAGCTCGTTTGTAGTCCAGCCTTTTCTTCTGCTTTACTGTGACATCACAGCAAAATGTGCGTCATAATGCTCGCCTAGGGACTAGTCCGACACGCCCTCAAAAACACAGGTGGAAAAACACTCTTAGCTGCAGTACACAGTGACAAGACATCCACTTCTCCTCTCCCTTCCAAACATTAGCTACCCTCCAAGCAGTCAATAGACATAAAGTTGTTACCGTGATGTGGAGACAGAGCTCAGTTTATAGATGAAAGATACAAGTGTTACAGATTAATAACTCACCACTCTGAAACTCTTTCTCCAGTCCATGTTGCTAAGCTGGTAAGGGGATATACAGCTGAACCAAAGCTGTGTTTACCAGCTTCTCACTGCTTCTGATTGGCTAGTAGTTTTTACTAAGGAACTGCGCATGTGCAAGTCCCAAACAAGAGCTTGTAGAGGTGAGATTTATCACTACATAGCTAAAACAACGCGTTCAACACACAGGGTAAAAAGAGGAGCCGCAGAAATGTGCAGTATGACAAAAAATAAGGTGTTTTTTGAAAATTAAACCATGTAAACCTGCTCTGGTACAACCCCTTAATAAGATTTTGAACCTGAAAATGAGCATAATATGACCTCTTTAAGACACTGTGTATAGCAATAAAAAACAAAAAATAAAAACATCTCTCACCGAAGACATTTGTTGCCAAGCGGACAGTCGCAGAGATCTGCTGCATGGTAGAGACAGACCAGCCGATCAGGGCTGCAGGAACATGTCAGTGCAGACAGGAAACAGGTTGTCTTACACTTGTGACACTGCCGCTCATCGTCAGGTAAAAGTTCAAAAACCTCCTGCTCTGAGGATAGCACCCCCTGTTGATAAGGAGGAAAAAAGAACACAAAGTTACTGTCAGGTTACTGTCAATCACCCGCACTTTCTACATGCATAAATTGAACTAAAACACACTCACTATTTCTTGGAGGGCCTGTCTGAGTTTAGTCTCCTCCTCCATCATGTCTCCCATTTCCTTGAAGACGGCAGCGGCCAGTTCCACATCAAGACTCTCCGGATCAGCAGCCATCTTGCACAGCAGCTCCTCGTGGGAGAAGACGCAGTAGCGGTGGAGGCGTCGGTAATGGGCCACACACTGACGACCCATAGGTAACTGGGCAAGGGCATGTGTGAAAAATCAACACCCCCATTCAATTCATTTTTTTATTGAAATAAGAATTTGCTTTGTCCTCACCCAGTCAGCGGTGCAGAAGTTGACGGCTTCTGCAAAGTTGTAGCCCTGGTTGAAGCCGCTGTGGTAGGCCCTGGGGAAGGTCACCACAAACTCCCCTGCACACTGATTAGTCCTGTACACCTGAGGTGGGGGTGGAGAATATGCACATACATGTGACTAATAATCAACATAGACCACATGAACAATATCTAATTAGATCCAATGTCAACCCTGAAAAACACTAAGGCTCAGACTACTAACAGGGACACCGTGCTCCATGAGGACATTTGGATTCATGATGGTGACCAGTTGATGGAGGAGGTCAGGTTGGGAATCGAACAGCTCTGGAGCCAACTTTTTCATTACGGCCTCCAGCTGCTCTGCTGCAGAGGCCGGCACTCCATACCAAGTCTTCGGTTCTCCCCTGGAGAACAGAGGAATATATGAACATTAAATATACTAAGCTCATGCTGAGGAGTGACACACATGTAGGACGGAATTAGGTTAGTTTATATGAGCGTGAATAACTCAATTACAGCTTTTTCAATAGTCAGCGGGCTGTTGCTCTTTTTTTAGACTTTATTGTGTCAGTACATGTCATTGATACATTTCCTGTTATTTAAATGTCTTTCTGACCTTATGTCATCATTCACCCATACAGAAAATGCAGTGCATACATATACAATAAAGTCAGTACCAGTATAGATGTTACTGATCCATAGTGTGTATATATATCCATACATATTCACATTTACATACAGATTTATTTTTTGCTTTTAATTGTGTATTATTCCGCTAACATTCATATCTTGTGATAAAGTCTCATGCGTCCTTTGTTCAGTCTCACCAGTGCAGGAAGTTAATGGAGTAACTCCAGTGGTCCTCGATGTGCCAGCAGAATGAGGAGAAACACATCCCCACATAGAGCCAGGGCACCTTCATACCCGAGATGTCTACATTGATGTGGGTGAGCACCGACTGCTCCAGCACTGGCATGTTATTCAGGTTCCAGCCTGAGTTGGCATACTCCTAAGACAGGAGAGGAAACAAAGCGCTTTCTTTCACTTCAGGCCAAGTGTTATGTTTTTACTTAATGTAGCACCATTAAGTAAAAGAGCAGTAAGCTTTTTAGGGGATCTGTTAGATGATGATAAATAAAATGACCCAGGTAATGTCTCCAGGACACTGAGCAATCTCCATCAAAAGTACTCTACTGGTTATAAACCTGTGTTAGAACATGTAAGAAAATAATGAGCTCAATGTGACATTACAGAGAGTCACATTTTATGACGAGATGTAAAAAGATTAAACAGTCCAACAATCTTCTCACCTCCTCATCTCCCAGGAGCCTCCTTTTACCGTCCCTGACAGGAAATCCGCTGCCCACCTCCTTGGAGCTGATGTCAGCTCCGTACTCTACAATGACGTCCTCCTCGATGCTGCTGACTAGGCGCCAGAACTCTTTCTCCACCAACTCTGTGGGGACCATCTAGGGGCACAAGGCAGAAATAATAAAAAATCCCCCTGGGCCTTATCCCAACAGTGAAAAGCTGGCGAGCAACACATTTAACTTCTAACTGTTGAAGCGGAGAGTGTGGCAGCCAGATGATGGTAAGACATCCATGTAACAGGTTAAGTATTCCAGCTCACTGACTGGATTCTACATACATGGACAGGCATGTTGAAATAGTCAGACTTGAAGTGGTCAGCCATTTCTCCGAAGCTCTGGAGAGTGTACTCCCTCACTGCCTGCTCGAAGCCAAACGCCTCCCTGGGTTTACTGCACTCCTGTGAAGGAGGAAGGACAACACATTCAGCATAATAGGAGTTTACATCACGTTGAAATATAAAATGGAAAGATGAGGGAATTAATAACAACTCATTAAGTAGGACAATACCATGATGTGAAAGGACAGGAGGCCTCCATTCATTTATATTTTTAAATGCTCAAAATGATTTTCACATGTGCACTTGTACATGCTCTGAAAATGACTCAATTCATTCATTTCATCTTTGTTTAAGAGTTTTTGATTGGCCAGACAGCGTTCAAGCCTTACCTCAGCAACACACTTAGGGCAGCGCCAGTCCCCCTTCGGCACATCCTGTAGAGGTGGGATCAGGCAGAAGGTGTGGTAGCTGTCGTCACACCCGTCACACAGCAGGAGCCGGTCCTCCTCATCGCCCCGTCCACACACCAGGCAGAGGTAGAGGTCAATCTGGGGGATCAGTGCCGCAGAACGTAACAGGGGATGGTCACGCCCAGAGTTTCCCAAGAAATAATAAGCATCAACTGTCGGGTCAGGCATAAACAAAGAGCAGGCACTCACAAAGTTGACCTCTAGGGTCTCCTTGCGTGGTCTCATTTTGATGGCGAAGGCCTGGGCTTTGAGGTGACGCTGCTTCTTGCTGAATCCATCATCTACGTGACAGGAGAAAAAGTGCCGGGGTATGAATAGAAATACTTCCAGTAACACGGCTGATTTGTTGCTCCGTTCAACCACCGGTCAACCAAAAATGATCCTTACCAGCCGACACAATCTCCAAGCCGACCATCTTGGGGCTTGTACCAAAGATCTTCAGGCCTTTTGGCTCCTTGTTTTCCCTCTAGAGAAACACAGCAACAACAACACAACAGCAGACTGTGAAACAGAGTGATCCTGCTAAAATGCCTAATGTTAGACAGCTTCTGGGGAGCATGCCTGCCACAGCTGGGAATCTGGAAATTTGCAGGAGATGGATGCTTAAAGCAAAGGATTGTAGGTAAAAGATAATTTTTTGTGTGTGAAATAACTGCTCTGATTAAAAAATAGGGATGCACCGAAATGAAAATTCTTGAAGCCGAATGTAATATAATTGCAGAATACCAAAATACTGACTGAGTACAGAGAAACTAACAGGATAAAGTCACTAACCTGCCTGTCAGTTGCACTGGTTCGTTTTAGTGGGTTTACCATAAAGGCTTGAATACGTGTGCGCTCCAAATTTAGGTGCAGCTAGCTTAATCGCCTTCTCAGAAACAAGTGACAGAAACACTCAAAGTGGCTCAGACCATTTGTTGCCTTTTCTAAGAAGTCAGCCACAGATGGAGTGGATGTGCTGGGAGACAATTCAGCAGGACAGTGTCTGCAAACGGAACGTCTTTCTCTGATACTTTAAAATGCTTACACACTGCCGAGATGTCAACGTAATTGTTTGGTAAAATTTATTGGGTCTTTTGACTTATTAGGCCAAACACCGAAAGTGCTTTTTTTGCTGTTTTGGCCGATTAATTTCGGTGGCCGAACATTTGGTTCATCCCTATTAAAAAGCAGAGTTTGCAATAGTCTTTGTAGTGTTATATAATCTCCTTGTCCACTCAACTACAATATGAACAATTTTTACAAAACACTTCCTAAGAAGTTTTTTTGTTTACCTCAGACTTGAGGCGCCTGGAGCGTCTCTCAGGCAGAAGATGGTCTTTGGTTTGCATAGCATCACTCTCCCCATCTTTCTCCTTATCATCCTCCTCATCTTGTTCCTCTTCCTCCACTGCCTCCTCACCAACTCCCTCATCCAGTTCTTCACCATCATCTCCTTCGTCATACAGCCGCTGGATGCCCTGACAAAAAAAAAAGGAATGGAGTGCAAAGGAAGTAGGCTTTGGAAACCTTTTTAAATCTATCCATTCCAGGCTTTGAAGGAACAGGCATATCATTACTGGGACATCTGGCCCAAGTTTGGTTTGTTCAGGTCAAGTTTGGTTGTTGTGTGAAATTAAAGCAAGACTGACGTTTTGCTCAATGGGGACTAAAAAATAAAGTAACCAAATACCAACACCCACTCACAAAATGTCCATTTTAACTAAAGCTGCTGTACAAAACAACGTATTTTGTATGACTCATGTGAAATGGTGAAATGTATGAATGCCTGGAACAATATTCAAGCATATGCACCAGTTCTTGTTAACAATAATTGCTACTGTTCAGCTGTATGGAGCAAGGTCAAACTAGTTTAGCTTGCCTATGTTAAATCGGCACCACTCACAGTCAGCGATGCCCCAGACTGGAAGAGTTCATACGGGTAAAGGATTCTCTCATAGTGGGAGCGCAGCAGTGAGCCGGTTCCTTTCCCGGATGGGAAGCCCATTCGGCTGGCCACCTTGGACCACCTCTTCTCTTTACACACCATCTCAAAGCCGCCCTCTGACGACACAATCTGAAACACACAGGTGTCAAATATGAGCTGCTTCTTTTTTTTCCACTATGAATGACAAAATCAACACTTAACAGCCAAGTGCAAAAAAAAAAAAGAAAAAAAAAGAAAAAAAAAGGTTAAAGAAAAGCGTAAGCAGTGTCATATAATTTGTCAAAAACCAACAACTCATAAAAACTATCCTAATTTATCCAGATCTTGGTTTACCTTGCTGAGCTGATAGAGGTCCAAAACCTTTCTCTCCACATGAGGGAATCGGATCTTGGATCCCTGCAGCTCCCAGAACTTTGCAATTTGATCCAGAAAGTTGAGCTTAACCCGAGTGAGGGCCTGGACAGGCAGGAGAGGGAGGAGAGAGGACAGACTCTAAATGCAGGAGCCCAATGTTCTGCTGTTATGCACACGGGACACCTCAGGCACAATTATGTTTGAATGGCTGCACTCTGATACACAGCTATACTTCTCTGGTTCTGTGAAAACATTACTAGAGCTGTGCTTCTGCCCTTGCTTTACATTTAACAACATAGAAAGGCATACTGCACACTCTGCTATGCAAGGAGTATGTAGCGCTGATGAGCTAATTACAGCACACCTTAAATTATGAATGTTTGTATCTTCCAAATGTGTCTAAATTTTATGCAGTTGGAATCATTTCCAAAATACATGTTATCATTCTGAATGGGGTGTTTTCCTTCATGTTCTTCATAGAACAATGCCTGAGACACGCCTTGCCGCTGTGTTTTTGTTAGGATAGTGTGATGATGACTCTTCCTGGCAAACTCACCTCGAGTTCATTCAGTCTTTGTACTCGAGGAGTGAAGCGGAAGTTGCGAACATCGCAGGCAAACGGAGGTTGCCAGTCCTGATTGATAAGAAAACAGAAACATTCACTCTGCCCGAAGACAACTAAGAACAAAACAGTGTTTCTAAAAACAACAACAAAACCAACAACATGCGCATAGCTTAGCTGAAGTTAAGCGGTAGTTTTTATAATGCAGTACCACTACTCTTACAGTTTGAAAAGTTCAGTTTAGCCCATTTTTGTACAGGATTGTGTGTATAAATACTGCATATAGACACGGCCCAACAGTTAAAAGGGCCTAGCAAATTAAAATGTCCTCGAGTCGTTGTCTGTATGTCTACATAACAGCATAAATATGCCATCTGACAGAAGAGGCAGGCCTGCATGTGGCCCAATGTCGCATCTTCGCAGCTAACGCGGTGCAATAACTGTAACGTTATCTTAGCTAGCCAAGAAGAAAACAAAAAACAAAGGAATTGTAACACCGGAACTGTTGGATTTATTTCGACTTTCCAAAACTTTTCTGAACAATAAAGAAAACCCCAAATGTCACCCATGCACAAAATATTTACAGTTCACTGCAAAGAAATTTGGCCTCTATTAGAGTAATGGCAACTAACGTTAGTAATATCGCACACAATCACGCAGGCCCTAATGAAGCAGCCCTAACGTTACCTACGTAGGAGCATAGCAGACAAATCCTCGCAGACTTTAATCCAACGTTTATTCCAATGTTTAAAATGATATGCGAGTTTACCTCGGGGGGTCGGATCTTGCAGATGCCCGTTTTCTCTGCAATGGGTCGGATCTTGTTGATAAACCCTAAAGGATCCGAGAAATCCTCCCAACTCGGTTCAAAAACCGGGCATTCAGGAGGGGGGACGAACTCAGAAAATGCAGACATGTCGATGTGGTGCAGGTGAAACAGTCTTTAAAAAAATTAGATTTAAAAAATGCACTTAGTTGAGCTCAGCAGTCCATGGTTATTTCCAATAATTTTCGTCTTGGGGGAAGTTCCTCCGTGTCCATCATGATCCTTCAAATCTCCCCAATTAACAAATCCCTTCGATAACAGGGCATCCCAGTCGCGATGGTGAATCATAATCTGTTCTGAAAGTGAATGCATAAATACAACAAACGAGCTAATCATTGTTTTCCCATCATCCGTCTGAACATCGGGCCAGGCCGGACCGGGCGAGTCTTCACCACCACTCCCCTACCTGGGACGAAGGGCAGGGTTAGTCCCAAACGCCACCATTCCTTCTCACAGACGACAGCTTCACAATAATCAACCCTGTAGTGAAGACTTAGGCCAAGGACGATCACAAATTTTGAAAAGAAGTTTTGTAAACACAAAACAAAAATACTCCGGCTCTACAGCGTTGGCTGTGAGATCAGGTTACGCAAGCTAAGATTGCTATTGCTACGTCTATGTACCTGGGTAGTGCATGATTTCTTCGTGATGATGCATTTCAACAAAGTTATCTCACGGTTGGCTAAGTTCTGTGGCAAGCTGATGATGTGCATTAACATTAGCTAACGTAATCACGCTCGTCAGGCATCCCTGAATAAACTAACGTTAGTATTTACGTCCACTCTGTCGAGCACCTGACAGCTTAAGTACCAGTCAAGCTGGACCACAACAAGGAGGAGGCTAGTAGTAGCAAGCGTACATTGTTGACTGATGTCCTCAATGTGTGCAACAACCCCCATTCATTGAAGCGTCTGGGGCGATAGACAACTAGCATTCGGCTAAAATTTGCTAAAATCAGTTTAGCTAACGTTACTGCTACCCGTTACGCAGCTAACATTGACATTAGCTGAGAAAGTCGGCTTAGCAGGACCGTGCGCCATGGCTTCAGTATGTTAACCGGAATCCCTTGGCAAAATAGCAATAATCCTTTTGCTGTGTTTTATCGGGTGTCACTTTCCGTATAATTTAACGTCGTGTGTAGGGATTGTATCCGCATTAGCCATCGTGCTAGCTACAACTAGCAAGGTTTGGAAAGCTGTTATGGTGCCTTCATGACCGCTCGAAAACGTTTTACTACTTCCGAGGTCGCAGGTATTATGAAAGTCCTTGTTTTTCCTGTAAATAGTAATAGGAGGCAAACATATCTTGTACCAGGAACAACTATTTATGGCTGCTTTTGTGTGTTGTATCACTGCATTTAAGGAGGCATTGACATTCAGGTAGTAATAACGACACATTTAGCAACCAGGCGCTAATGTGTGGCTGCATGATTTTTAATAACCCTTCCTGGCACGGTTATCTAGACGCCACGTCTGAGCAACCATGTAGATCTAAAAAAAAAAAAAACTTAGGCGGTCTTTTGTCCCGCTTTGGCTTTGACCGACATTTTACAGCCGTAATTCTAAGTTTCCCTACTGCACCTCAAGGCAGCATTGTTTGTACAAAGGTAACGTTAGGCTGAAACGACACAAAAGTTTGTTCAACTTAAGTCGAATACGTGATCTAATTAAATTTTACGGCTGAAATGAAATGTATTCACAAATATGTTTGTTCAAACAATAACGGCCAATTTTACTATTTCTAATGTTTTATAGACCAGTTAACAATGACACAAAACTGCACCGTCCTCCACTTCCGTTGTCTAAAAAAGTGAAGCTGGGAACTTTTACATTCGTCTTTAAATCAGTCACAAAGACTTGTGACTACAGAAAATAAATGTCGTCTAAAACTAGAAGGCTTTTATTGAAATTATCAGAGGCTTTAACAAAGTCACATCAAATAAAGCATATATCAAAATGAAATGTAGCCTACAATAAAAGGTTCTCTGTGACTTCACTTCTACAAAAACACACACATATAGACTTCTACCTATAAAATGAAACAGAGATCAATGTAAGAAAACACAGTAATATTGGTTACCTTGAGTAATACAAAAATCATACTATCATAATCTCTCAAGGTCTATCAACATATTTTCCAGTTAAAGCACAAAACATTGTAAAAGCAACAAAGTGAACAAGCCAAATTATTTGAAGAAATTTAGATGAAGGCTTTGGCATCTGATAGTCATCATGAAGTGGATACTCTGGATGATCAGACCACCTGCTGAAACAATAAAGACAAATAGTAGTAACGTAACAAAACATCAGTCACACAGTATGCACTATACTCCCATGAGAAGCCCCATATAATGAATATTCTTGTTCAGTTCCTCAATTGCCTTCATGTCAGCCTCAGAAAGAGAGAAGTTGAATATCTGCAGTGGTAAAAACAGATCACAGACAAAAGGAAAGGGCTGCACGTTCCATTGTGGGCGTGGCCGGTGTTCTGTGCCTGGAGCAAATTACGGAAAACCCAGCTCCATATGATGTCACATAGAGACGGTTTCTTGACTAGAAAAAAAAAGTACTGAAATCTGAGGTTTTGGCTCACAGGGAACATCTGACTTTGCAACATTATAGATATAACAGAAAATACGGAAAAGGAAAATAGGTCACCTTTAAGTGCAGCTGTTTTTTATTTAGAGAAAATATAGGCCTAGTTCTTCTAATACTGACATGATAGCAGATTCAACAGAAACTGTTCCACATCAGCGGCAGACATCTTGGTTGTTTAAGGAAATGGTCAATAAGGTCCTCGTCTGTGTACAGTCTTAGTATCAAACCCACCCTATGTTAGATAAACTTTTGTGATTTGCCTGACCGGATCCAGGACAGGTGGAAATCTGTCTGAATGGAAGGGGGTCCAGACTTATGCTGTGTGCGAACCATAGATTTCGAGGGAGCTCTTTTTTCCCCCCTGGAACTGGGGGAGGCAGCTTACTGTGATTCTTACTGCTGAATCATTACTAGCTGCAAGGATGTAGGCCTGGGGCTGAATGTGAAAGTATCAGGCATTGTTTGTCTTAGTATTATAATAGTAATTATTATTATATGTAGCCATTTTGCTACAATTATGCTTCACACAACAGCTGCAGTACAGCTGCTGCTGTATTTCGACCTGACCTTTCTTTTCTCCCCGACAGGGAAGAATTTAGAAAGTTGCGTGGCTTTGCGGAGAGCCCCAAGATGCACTTGTGCATGGATCATGCATAAAATTCATTCAGCCAGAGGGAATGATCACGAACCGTTCACAGCGCGTCAGTCATACTAGCAACACGCTGGAACCCACAGGGCCAGGGCCAGGAGATCATTGAGCGACAGGGTGTGCTGCAGATGGTCGGTGATCGTTGCCTCTGGCTGGATGAAGCCTGACGATCCATGATGATACAGAAATATAGAAATTAATGGCAAAAAAGCACACTGTCAATATTTTAGAGACCCCCCAAAATTTCACAAATCATATTTTTAGGGGAGATCATGTCTTATAAAGGGGAGCTATGCTCCCCCTGGCTCCCAATAGTTTGCACCCTTTGTCCAAGCAAATAAAACATGAGCTCACAGGTTTGTCAGGTTCCTAGGCTAATGTTAGTCAACATTTATATACTAAAGCCAGTTTTCTTAAGGGCATCTTTTGCTTTTTCTGGTTAGCATAACACCAAGTCACTGACTAAGGTCATTTTCTTGTCTTCTTACAATAAAATAAATCCAAAGTTTGATGTCATTTGCCTTATTTCTAGAACAGCGGTGCATTATCAGTACCTGGTTTGACACAGGTTTGTGTTTCAGCCCTGGTTTGTTAAGGATCAACTCCAGCTGTCACTTGTTGAATTTGGATACTCCAAGAGATTTTACTAGCCCAGCGTCTTTGCAAGACTCCAAAGCCTGTCCAAGGTGTAAAAAGAGCGAAGCCAGAAAGCTAGACTTTGAACGTTGTAGTGTCAGGTTCCTGACCTTATACACATATGCCTATGATTAATTATGAATGATGATTATCTGTCTTTTTCATGGACATAGCAATAGTAAGCCGTAGGAAGGCTGAAACTAATAGGGTTGTAAGTGGAAAGGCTTCGTAGATTTCACTGGAGAGTATAGGGACCGGTGATTTTTTTAGTCAATGTTGTAAATACAGGTGCTGGTCATATAATTAGAATATCATCAAAAAGTTGATTTATTTCAGTAATTCCATTCAAAAAGTGAAACTTGTATAATGTATACATTCATTCCACACAGACTGATATATTTCAAGTGTTCATTCCTTTTAATTTTGATGATTATAACTGACAACTAATGAAAACCCCAAAATCAGTATCTCAGAAAATTAAAATATTGTGAAAAGGTTCGATATTGAAGACACCAGGTGCCACAGGTCCAAGGTCAACGTAGCTGTCTACCAGGAAGTTTTAGAGCACTTCATGCTTCCTGCTGCTGACCAACTTTATCGAGATGCAGATTTCATTTTCCATCAGGACTTGGCACCTGCACACAGTGCCAAAGCTACCAGTACCTGGTTTAAGGACCATGGTATCCCTGTTCTTAATTGGCCAGCAAACTCGCCTGACCTTAACCCTATAGAAAATCTATGGGGTATTGTGAAGAGGAAGATGCGATATGCCAGACCCAACAATGCAGAAGAGCTGAAGGCCACTATCAGAGCAACCTGGGCTCTCGTAACACCTGAGCAGTGCCACAGACTGATCGACTCCATGCCACGCCGCATTGCTGCAGTAATTCAGGCAAAAGGAGCCCCAACTAAGTATTGAGTGCTGTACATGCTCATACTTTTCATGTTCATACTTTTCAGTTGGCCAACATTTCTAAAAATCCTTTTTTTGTATTGGTCTTAAGTAATATTCTAATTTTCAGAGATACTGTATTTGGGATTTTCATTAGTTGTCAGTTTTAATCATCACAATTAAATGAAATAAACATTTGAAATATATCAGTCTGTGTGTTGTAATGAATGAATATAATATCCGTTAATATCCGTGAAATAAGTTTCACTTTTTGAATGGAATTACTGAAATAAATCAACTTTTTGATGATATTCTAATTATATGACCAGCACCTGTAAATGAGTTACCAAATCAGCAAAACGTTCTATTCTTGAATGGACAGTAGACTGTAGTCACGTAGCACAGAGATCAGTCTCATAATAAATGTACTTCCCATTCTCATCTTTGGGTTCAAATGTATCTCCTGGCTTCAGAAAATAAAGAAAGAACAATGTAAGTTATTAACAAAATGCCATGCACTGCTACAGATCTTATGGATTGAAAACTTAAATTTATTTACAGATATTTTTACACATTCAAGCATTTAAATTAATTTGATCAAAACGTTTTTACTCATTCACACACAAGTGTTTTCACTCAGATTCAGATATGGTAATACAAAATTACAATATTATAGACAATATATTTATTCCATAAATACATGATCTAACTTGATTTTACAGCTCAATTTAAAATGTCATATTTATAAATATTGATTTATTCCAACAATTATGGTCAGTTTAACTATTTCTAATGTTTCTAGAACCGTTTACAAACACACAATACTACACCATCCTCTGCTCTAAAACGAAACGATTTTATTGAAGTTATCAGATTCTTGAATAAATTCACATCAAACAAAGCATATCAGAATGAAATGTCGTCTACAATAAAAGGTCTATCAACATATTTTCCAGTTAAAGCACAAAACATTGTAAAAGCAACAAAGTGAATAAGCCAAATTATTTGAACAAATTCAGATGAAGACTGTGGCGTCTAATAGTCATCATGAAATGGATACTCTGGATGATCAGACCACCTGTTCAAACAATAAAAATAAATAGTAATAATTTATTTAATACAGTAACAGAACATCAGTCACACACCTACACACTATACTCACATGAGAAGCTCAACAAAACGAATATTCTTGTTCAGTCTCTCAATTGCCTTCATCTCAGCCTCAGCAAGAGAGAAGTCGAATATCTGCAGTGTAAAAAAACAGATCAATTGCAACACATTTCCTGTTTTTGAAGTTGTTCTTTTGCAGGCTATACACTATGGAACATCCAAAGTGACAGAACTGAATGAAAGAATAAATAAATAAATGGGGAAATAAATGCAAGAAAGAATGAATTAATAAAAGAATAAATAAATAAATGCGGAAATATATCAAAGAAAGAATGAATGAATAAAAGAATAAATACATACATTTGCTTTTGCCTTTCCCCAAGGAGACCTATTGTCATTGCTTTTCCCTTAGAGACCTACGTGTATTGCTTTTTCCTTCCTCTTCCTTAACTGTCAATCAACGTCCCGTGGCCCGCCCACTAAGTCAGGTCGAGCAGCCAATGACTGGTACCTATCTTCAGTGTGGATATGCTGTCCCTGGAAGAGTGTTATGATTGGTAGAAACTTTAGAAGGAGTTATGCTGCGGTCAAGACCGGTCGGAACTGGGATATTTCCCAGTTGAAACTTCCGACTTCCCACATCAAAGCGTTCCAGGTGCATGGTGGTGCATGACACCGAAAGTGAACGTAAACCATGGCTAACTGTACACACAGTTGCACCCTCAGCAGTGTTTTAGGTGTTAATTAAAAGGATGGCAGTTTAATTGCAACAACTTAATATAACATAAATAGCCTATAGTTACTAGTTAAAGGTTCAGTGTATAATATATCTGAGGATCTATTGACAGAAATGCAATATAATATCCATAACTATGTTTTCAGTGGTGTATAAAACCCCTTGCATAATGAACCCTTATGTTTTTATTACCTTAGAATGAGCTATTTACATCTACATACACAAAGCACACCCTGCTGTGGAGGTCGGCATATTGTGTCATCATTTTCACGTTTCTACCGTAGCCTACAGCAAACAAACAGCGCTGCAGAGCGCGTTTCGTCACTACCTTGAAAGAGAAGCAAAAGAAGAAGTAGCACCAGAAGAAGTAGGAGCAAGAGCAAGAAGAAGTTGTACGTTTCTAACTACTAACGTTAGGTAGTAGTAGAAGCTCTCCTTTATTAGTAGTGGAATTTTGGACAAATGGAGGACCACAGCTATTATTTAGCACAAGAGCCGACAGAGGGTGAATCTGCTTTGAAGAAGCGAAAGCATGTTGAAACCAGACTTATACGGGAGCGACGCAGGCAGAAATCACGGGTAAACATCGGTGTGGCTTTTCCCAGATGGAAGGGTCTAATGAGGGAAAAATGTTTTCAAAGCGACACCGAAGTTGCCTGTTTTGTGATGGACAGGTAAGGTATTCCAACTTTAGCATTGCAAATGAAAACTGTTGTTTGATAATGTTAGCATTAGACAGAAGCTAGCCATAGACACCGTGAGAAGTGACTTTTCCCTTGTCAGTGGTGTAAAATATGTAGTTGGATAGTTTCATGTGGTTCTTCTCCCTCGCTGTGTTATGGCTTTGCTATGTGGGGATAAATGTGCCGGTTACGTTCGTGAGACAATCAGCTGATTAGTATTATTGACCGCAAAACCGTAAGTTAGCCTACAGCTAACAGTTCATATTAACCAGCTAAACTTTTACTACCCTGTTAGAAGAAATATGTAACGTTAGTTGGATTGTTATTTCGAAGGTTGTTCTCCAGCTCTTCGGCTTTGTTTAGTGAACAGAAATGTGTCTTTTGTGTTTGTGAGACAATCAGCTGATTATTACAATTAGCTAAAAAACATTGCATGGTGCATGGTGGCTCAGATTAGCAAGCTAAATCTTTACTGCCCTGGGGGAAAACATTTATTTTTACTGCTAACAGTATTACGATAACACATAACAGAACATAACGTTTTCCATGTTGTCTGTCGGTGATCATACTTGCAGTAGATGTGATAGTTTTTGGGATGTTCAATTTATTAGGCAAGATGAGCAAACCCTACAAAGATGTAACACTTTGTGGATTACAGTACAGTAATGTATTACAGTCATGTAGCACTTCATTTATTGAGGCTGCTGCTGTTTCTCCAGCTACGAGACAGGTTCTGCAACATTGACTCATAGGGGGGGCAGGAAACCCTAAAAACCCTACATTCTGTGATCAGTGACGTCCAATAGTTGCTAATCCATTTTTCTTTAGTCCAGCATATGGAATCTTTATACCCCTAGACAAATTTAACCGAGTTATCATCTAATTGCATTCGTTAGTTGCCGTATGAGTCAAATGCTTCCCACAATCGAACCTCCATTCTCATTGTTTAGCCATTGTTTATTTTCCCTGATGTATTTAACCACCCTTTATATCGCTTTAGTTAGTTAATAAATTCACTCTAATCAAGAAATTGTGTGTGTTGCCTATTTCTACGTCCCTGCCAAGAGAATTGACCCTTTAGATATGAGACTGACTGACTGATTTAAAATAACTGAGTGATTATTAACTAACTGATCACTGGTGAATAATTGTATAATTATTAAAAGCTAGGTAGAGGTCCGGAGACTCTAGGATAATAAAAACTCCGGTGGTGCCCCTTCTTTCTCGAAACGAGAGCTTTTTATGGATTAATGTATTTTTGAATATTAAAATTCATAATTGGGTATTAATTCTCATAAATTTATTAAAATAGCTCATTTAGACATGCTACAAATGAAAACGTTGGACGGCAAAGAGATGTACGTTTTACACTTGTATAATATTCCCATTCATAGTACAATATTCAGCCCATGTTTTATATGCAATTGATTGTCTTTACACTCAAGGTTTTCTCTTGTTCTACTTACAAACTGATATTAAATGGTTGTAATTTGTGTAATTTCAGTTTCAAAAGATTGTATAAGAAGAACGGTAGAAGATACAGCGTATATGTCTTGAAATCTGAAAAAAACCTACAGATACATTTCCGAGTTGCAAAGAAGGATTGTGAAGAACAGACTCACAAGTGGAGTGGGGATACCTAGAAGGAGGAGCCTTCTCCCAGATGACCCCAGACAGCTTGGTTTGGTGCCCACCGTACCTGCACCAGCCACATCAGACTTTTTGCAGAGACAAGTCAGAAGAGGTCTAGGTAAGTTACACAAATTTGTTGCCTATGTTGTACCATATTACATGTCACTGAATGATATTTACATTACAATATAGTCTGTAACTATATTTCATTGCACTGTCTTCAACAGGACCGTTATTCCAACCAGCATCTGATGTGGAAGGATCCCCATAGGAGATTACCTTGCATGTGTCCTGGTACTTGTCAGGCAGGATCACGAGGGAAAGAACTTCAGTTCACTGACAAAGTCATAGCTTTTACTCTTCAAAAAGAAAAATTTACATTACATTAACATTAAATTCTGTTCCTACCCTCCTCCAGTGGTTACTTCATGTTTTTCCAATTTTTACACGTTTGCTAAGTCCACTGTGACCAGCGCATATTATTTTCAGTAGGTAGCCTAAATTACAGTTTACAATTTGAACAGTAATGATAAGTAAGGCTACAGCTGTCCCCTATTATGTAAATATAAATAACTAAAATTGGTATTGGAAATGTTATAGCAAAGTTTGAAATTCTAAACACATGTTCAAATGTATATAATGAGAATAAAAACACCATGTGCTTCTATTTCTTACCTTTTTATTTTTTCGATACCATAGAACTGCAGTTGAACAACTATAACACTATATAACTATAAAACATACATCAAATTTAAATAAAGAGGGGAGAAATATGAATAAATATATATAGAAATGTAATAATAAATCAAATGTTAACTATGTACATTTGTTTGATGCCTTGATAATGCTGAGGCAGGTTTGTGAGTATTTGTGTGAAACTGTATGACCATGCCAGAGGGCCTGGAAGGAAATTCACAGTCCAGGAATAAAACCCGTGTAGTGTTCTTGAGGATCAGGGAACTTATCTCTAATCCTCCAAACACAACAACTAGGGACGACAAGTTGGTCTCCCTGGCCTAAAGCTCCATGTTGCCAATACATGAAGTGTCTATAGGCACCATAGCGGTACTCCCTGTTGTCATCCCCAGGCTCCCTGATGTTGCCTAATGCCATAATGTCCTCCCGGTACTGCCTGTTCAAGGCCTACTGCCACACTTCTCCCAGTACTGCCTGTTCAAGGCAGTACTGGGAGAAGTGTGGCAGTAGGCACTCCGGCAGAAGGTGGGGCACCATGTCTGCGCTGATGCATCATCAAGGCATCAAAGACCAGGCCTGACTGCCTCTCCAGCAAAAGGGTGGAGAGCTCTGTGTTCTTCAAGAGTCATCTCTTGAAGAAGTCTGAAGAAAGAGAACACAGGGAAAAATACTCAATATGCAGTATTCTCTGCTTCAATACTCTGGTTACTCTGTCTCGATGTTGTTTTTAAGATTGTATCCATTCCAAATGAAATATACCGGTATTCATTATTACTATAAATATTTAATGCAATACTACTATTTATCATTACACTTCTGTTGATGCTGTAAATTACTTTACATGTCCACATTACCTTTATTTAGATTTAGATTTTATAATTTTTATATTTAATTGACATGCAAGCTTAGCAATTGTGACCAAGAATTTCCCCTCGGGTATCAAAGAATTTGTGATTCTGATAAAATAAGGCTTTATAAGTTGCATGACATTATGTTGGCAACATGGTACTGCATATTAGGGTTTGCAGGCTGGCCAGTGTTTGCTCAACTTGTATAATATGGCTTCATATAATCATTGTTGCCCAGTAAATGACATGTTACTACTATCTAACATTACAGTACCAGGGGTACATGTGCACAGAGCTGCTACGTTATCACTGCATGCTGGGGTTTGTCATAAAGTGCAAACAGGTCAGAATATAATAATGTTATAACAACCTTATAAATACAAACCTCGGTAACAGCCCTCGTGTTCCTTTGGAGGGCTTCCACTCTTTCTTCGTCCTATATTGAGCCATCACTCTAGGTAGGTCCTCTGCCTCTCCTTGCCCTGACTGCACCTCCAACACCTCTGCCTCTCCGCCCTCTCCCTCTCTCTCTTACAGTTATCTCCGGTAAATGGACTTCTGCATTTAGATCACATTGACATGTGCTGGTTCTGTCTAACATTAGCAACTTCTTCTTCTTCTTCTTCTTCTTCTTCCTTGTGCTTTTATTGTCAGTTGGCAAACAACGAATTGGTGCGTTACCGCCACCAACTGGTATAGAGTGTGTATCAAACCTTTATACATCTCTGATCATGGAGAGAAATACTTCTGAGTGATTAGTTGGACTTAGTGGGTGGGCCACAACACGTTGATTGACAGTTAAGGAAGAGGAAGGAAAAAGCAATGACAATAGGTCTCTAAGGGAAAAGCAATGACAATAGGTCTCTTAAGGGAAAAGCAATGACAATAGGTCTCCTTGGGGAAAGGCAAAAGCAAATGTATATATTTATTCTTTTATTCATTCATTCTTTCTTTGATATATTTCTGCATTTATTTATTTATTCTTTTATTCATTCTTTGATATATTTCTGCATTTATTTATTTTTTCTTTTATTCATTCATTCTTTCTTTGATATATTTCCCCATTTATTTATTTATTCTTTTATTCATTCATTCTTTCTTGCATTTATTTCTCCATTTATTTATTTATTCTTTCATTCAGTTCTGTCCCTTTGGATGTTCCATAATACCCTGCCTAAACTGATGCCATACAAACAAACCTGAAAGTTCTCCTTGATACGAATAGGGGTGAAGCTCTTTGGGATGACCACCACTCCTCTCTGCACGTTGAACCTCAAGGCCACCTGTGCTGCAGTCTTGTTATACTTTTTAGCAATTGATACAAGTAGCTCATCTTCCAACAGTGGGGGGGATTTTAGGTTTACCCTGTTAAAATGTTAGTACTTAGTACTAAGCAAATTCTATTTTCACAGTGAAATGCCAACTTTATAAGTGCTTATGCATGCAAATTACTCAAAGAACATCATGTCTTTAATAGCTCCACTCGAAGTGAATCACTTGGAATTTCTCTTCCCTACCAGGATGCATCTCTAGATGTCCCCAAGGGGCTGTATCCCACAATGACAATATCATTCTGCCGGCAGAACTCAAGCAACTTCGGCTGAGTGAAATAGGGATGACATTCAACCTGTGTTTTTTAAAAAAGCACAAATGGTGTTTGTTAGCAGCCATCTTGGTTGTTTACGGAATTGCCTCAAAGGCCAAAAAGGTCCTCCTCTTTACAGTTTTATACATAGACTGTGGTTTTATATCAAGACCGCCCCATATTAGATAAACAGTTGTGATCCAACCGGATCCTTAACAGATGGAGATCTGTCTGAATGGGAGGGAGCCAGACGCATGTGGGTGTGGCCAACCTGTAGTCATCACAGCAAAAACTTGACATTTCCTATTGCCAGTAGGTGACGCTAAAGTTCAAAATCTGTAAATCACCAAAAATGACCAATAATTCAAAATAGCTGACTTCCTGTTGGGTTTAGGGCATCGCTCTAAGGCTAAGTTCAGACTGCAGGCCTTAATGCTCAATTCCGATTTTTTCCCCCCAGATCCGATTTTTTTTTTTGTTGGACAGTTCACATTATAGTTTAAATGTGGCCCATATTAGACTCCAGTGTGAACTGACCCGCATGCGCAGAAGAATAACACAAGGTCACACGCAACACGCTGATGCCGGCCGCAGAAGTAAACAAGGAGCAACAGAGGTTTGCTCCGGTTAGCTCGCGGGAGACTCGCGTTTTTCATTGTCCTCTCACGGGTCACATTTCTCCGGAATTATAACAAGTGTTCACAACTTTCTGTTCTTTTCTTTACGGTTTCTCTCTGTCTCTCTACTGTCTCTCACTCACTCCCTCTCTCTCTCTCTCTCTCTCTCTCCCCACTCTGTCCGCTCGGACAGGTAGCATGCACATAACTCAGAAGAGAGCTCCGGTCCGGTGAATTTCAGGTATAAGAAAGGGGATTTGTGAGCAGATAATAGCGAGGTAGAGAAGGAAGAGGGCTACATGTTTAATAATGGCTTTTTGTGGAGCTTTTTCGTTCAGCGCGGCTCCGTCTACAGCAGACCTGAGTGTCCAGACTGAGGTCGCATTTAAAAAGATCCGATATGTATCGGATTTGGACCAAATATGGAAGTGGCCCAATTCCGAACTGGAAAAGATCAGATTCCATGTGACTTGGCCTGTTCACACTTTCATAAAAAGGATCAGATGTGAGTCACATATGGGCAAATAAATCGGATTTGGGTCACTTTGGCCTGCAGTCTGAACGTAGCTTAAGAGGCTTTTTGTAGGTCTGGATATCATCTGCCACAAAAATGTCATACATGTAGGTCAAACGTGTTGCACATTTCATGCCCTAATGAGCATGCAGGTCCCTCTGGTTCGAAGGTTAGTATAACCCTGCATTCATGTGGTGTCAGAATAATAGGAAAAAATATAACTGGGAAAATTCACTTGAATGCCCCCTCAAGCAGGAACAACAACAGGGTTGGTTTTAGGGAATATACTGGTGCAGCAACAAATCTGGAACAAAATCACTGATCTTCTAACTATTTCAATACACATGTTTCAATCATACATAACCACCCATCACCCAGGCTCTATATAAAATGTCCATGTTGTTTCCACATTACCAGTTAAAGTTCATGAACACACCTTAGTCAGAAAAACTACTTCCCAACTCGGGAAATGGGACTGTCCGAGGATCATGTGAATGCAGTAAACGTTTATGTACCAAGCCAGTTTTCATAAGTGCATCTTTACAGTTTTGTTAGTATCTATTTAGCGTAATAGGCTACTAAGTTGCTGACTAGGGACATTTTATTCTGTTTGACAGCAGTTTCTTTTTTTTAAATATAATCTAAAGTTTGATGTCATTTGTCTTATTTCTAGAACAGCGGTGCATTGTCAGTACCTGGTTTGACACAGGTTTGTGTTTCAGCCCCGGTTTGTTAAGGATCAACTCCAGTTGTCGCTTGTTGAAGTTGGATACTCCAAGAGATTTTACTAGCCCAGCGTCTTTGCAAGCCTCTAAAGCCTGTCCAAGGTGTAAAAAGGGCGAAGCCAGAAAGCAATATGTTAGACTTTGAACCTGGTATGGTAAAGTTGCTGACTTTAAGCACGTCTATAATGAACAGCCAGTATAATCTATTTTTATCTGCATGTAAAATGGACTAAGCAGTACGAAGGCTGGAATTAATATGGTTGTAAGAGGAAAGGCTTTGTAGATTTCCCTGGAGAGAAAAGGGACAGCTGATTTTCGCCACGAATCATTTAGTCAATGTTGTAAAGAAATGAGTTAATTAAATAAACAAAATTCTATTTTTGAATGGACA
The DNA here is from genome assembly GCF_021292245.1 of Micropterus dolomieu. NCBI lineage: Eukaryota > Metazoa > Chordata > Actinopteri > Centrarchiformes > Centrarchidae > Micropterus > Micropterus dolomieu. Next base: position 47,334 of record NW_025744013.1, read on the forward strand.
GTAGACTGTAGTCTCACCTCCCACGTAGCACAGAGATCTGTCTCGTGATAAATCCACTTCCCATTCTCATCTTTGGGGTAAAATGTATCTCCTGGCTTCAGAAAATAATAAGTGAGGGAGAACAAATGTAATTCTGTTTTCCCCATTTCAACAGATGCATTTTTTTTGATATGACATTAAATACATGTAGGCCTATACCTTGAAGGCTGTTGGCATTTCTACAATATAGAGGTCGACATAATCCAGCTGTAAGGTCTTCAAGGTTTTCTCTAAAGCAGGTCGTACCAATTGTGGGGGGTGGAATGTGTTCCATAACTGCATAATTAGTGCAAAGGAAAAGGTGTTAGTTGTTGTGTAACATTCACTTTGTAGCCATGAAGGTTGTTGTTGGGAAAGGTTCACTGGTCAACTGCCAAAAGATCTACACAAACAAGCAAACTTTGCAGACCTTTCCACAGTAGAAGATGTCCTCTCTCTTCACAGTTCCATCAGCAATTTTCTCCCTTATTGCTTGTCCCACCTCGTGTTCATTGAAATAGATCAAAGCCCCATCGAGGTGTCTATATCCTGTTTCAATAGCCACTTTGACTGATTCATATGCAGTTCCTTTAGGGGTCTATCAGAAGACACACTTTATGAGTGAATAAATAATAAATATGTAAATCTTTAAACTGTATGTGTGACATGCAGGTCAGTTATTAGTTAATGCCATGTAAGCAGTCTGGCTGAATAGTGTGTCTTACCGTATGGGGATCCCCATAAGTTCCCAGTCCTATCAAAGGTATCCTGTTTCCATCACTCAGAGGAATGGAGTGACTCTCAGCTGTCAAGTCCATGTTCATCAAAGAATTAGTCCAAACTTTCCCAGTGCTGCTGCTTTTGTTTTTACTCAAACCTCAGGCTAACTAAACCATTCAATATAAGTTGTGTGGCTTGTCCTAATACACTTCTACAGCAGAGACTCCTCCCAGGTAACGCAAAGGGCAGCCTCCCGTACAAACGGGCAAATAACTGCGAGAGTGATACAACAGCATTGCCTAACACATTCACACGTAAACAAGGAGATTTAATAATTACCATTTTGACTCCGGGGCTCGTTATTTATCATAGGTTAGTGACCAATGGTTGAAAATATCAAATTTAAAGTTGCCCTCCACAGAATGTAGTGTGGCCCAACGTGGCACTGTAGCTTTAAATTACCGAGGTGCAGTCTGGGTAATAAATGGTATGGTGTTTTGAGCAAAGAAGTCTCAGATGGTCGCCTTTCCAGTGGACATATGAGCTTCCAAATGCTGTGTATGTAGTGTAATGTTAATTCATTAATGAGTGTGCGCTGTTATCTTTCGCCTGTTTAAGTAAGAACCTCCACAAACCGGGGAGTTGTATTGTCTCTAGCATATGTGCAATTAAAATAGGCTACGTAGCTAATTTAGCTTCCAAAACGGAAAGAATAAGAACACTTCAAAGCTGTGATAGCACGCTTTAAAACCGTCTTGTAGGGGTGAAATGAGTATGCATTTCATGTTGTAATGCATAATATTATTTATATTGCCTATCTGGCTTGTTAAGTCAGGGAAATTATAGGCTATCCTTTGTTTCCAATCGCACCGCTAACGTTAAATTGATTGGTTGCCTGGAAGGCTCGGGTAGCTGCAGAGAAAATGGATGAAAATGCCGAAAATGTTGACAACGACGACATTGTCATCATCGTGGAGAACGAGGCAGAAAGTTTGCCGGCCGAGGAAGAGAGGTTGAAGCAGCAAGGCACTTTCGGGCTGATGGACACTTGTCCGATCTGCAAGTTGAGCTTCCATAACAGAGAGCCCAAACTCCTGCCGTGTCTTCACTCTTTCTGCAAGAGGTGTCTCCCTGCTCCCTTCAGGAGCTCTGACCCGAGGCGTGACTCGCAAGGACAAGTTGACAACAACAAATCACGTGAGAATAGTGGCTTTATATATCTGACAGAGCTGTAATTTATTTTAACTGTGGCAGATTGTGATAACAAAGCTGAAGCAGGTTGGGTTAGCCAGTAGCTAATATGTAAGTAATTAAATTTTAGGTTAAGCTTAGTCATGTAACTGTTGAACCTGTGAAGCACATGTGTGGGGCTGGATGCTGTGCACAATGCAAAACCTCAGGATGTTTTGACATTCATATAATGTGACAGTAGTTTGGTGTTGCTGTCAGAATATAGTCACACAGCATTATTAATGTGCATATAATGACCAGACAGGTGGAGACATTCATTGTTGATGTCACTCAGCAGGAAAAGACAAAGTCATGAAAGTGTGTAATTTAACTGAAACGCGGCCTTTAAGACCAGTTAAACAAAACATCCTAGTCTCAAAGCAGCAAGTCCATACTGTAGCTGCCTATCATGTATCTCTGTCTTCATACCATATGATATAGTGTTATGGCTAAGTGTCACCCAGCTCTGTGTTTCTTTGAAACAATAGTCATATAAGTAGTTGTGAGCTGACACCTTCAACAGTGGATCTGGTCTCTTGCTCCAGTGGGTGCCATTCGGTGTCCAGAGTGCAGACAGGAATGCTGGGAGATGGACGTGTTGGATAATTTCTTTGTCAAAGACTCCGCTGAGGTACCGAGCAGCACCGTAGAGAAAACCACCCAGGTTTGGCATCACTTTGCTACCCCGAGCCTTACACCTTACAACAGTTTGTTGTTATTTGCTCGTCTTCCTTTTAATTTGTTCTTAATTTTTTTTTATTTTTTTTTTTTTTGTCTTCGATAGCTGTGTATGAGCTGCGATGACAACACTGAGGCAACAGGTTACTGCGTGGAGTGTGTGGAGTTTCTGTGTGTGACATGTGTTGAGGCGCACCAAAGGGTCAAGTTCACCAGGGATCACACCATACGCCAGAAGGAGGAGATGTCCCCAGGTAGTGTGTGTCGTACTTAGCAGGAAAACAGCAATTTCTCAGTAATACATTAACCTAAAATGAACAACCTCAAAGTACAAGTATGTAAAACTTACTTTTAAAGGAGTCCAGAGTCGCGAGTAGTACGGACAAATTGTTCAGGCAGGATGTGAGTCATGACAATGATAGTAGTATAGGTGTATTAACAAACTAATCAAAAATTTAAGGTGACATAAACTGACTTTAAATTTCTATTCTCTCTTCCTGTGTTTGTATCCCAGAAGCAGTAGGTATTTCCACGCAGAAGCCTGTGTTTTGTGACATCCACAAGCAGGAGCCACTGAAGCTGTTTTGTGAGACGTGTGACCGACTCACCTGTCGAGACTGTCAGCTGCTGAAGCACAAGGATCACAAGTAGGCCGAACACCCCGACCCCCCCACCCCACACACACAGTAGAAATTGCATATTGTCCGATGTAACCTCCATAAATATTGATTTAAAGCGCCAATCTCTGTTTGCGAACAAGAATACCCAGTTATCAATGTAGGTAGGATAGATTAAATTGAACAGGGTCTAAAAAAAACAAGAACGGTTTTCATAAAAATGAGCTTTTAGTCATTAATGCACACATTCTTTGTGTCCAGCTACCAGTTTTTGGAGGATGCGTACAGGAACCACAGGCAGTATCTGGAGAACATGACACAGCAGTTGCAAGAGAAAAGAAAGGCCATCGAGGACGTTTCCAGCTGTATCCGCACTGGGTAAAGTTATCCTCTACAGCTTGAACTTGTTCAGAGTTTCTGTGTTTTTTTTAGATAGAAAAATATGTGTTGGCAATATTTTGACAGAAGAGTAAATGTAAAAATTTCCCAGACTTTAATTCCATTAAAAATCAGCTGCATATTGAAACTGATGGTGAATTCTATGAGGCATTAAAATACGTCATTTTCATATTCTGCTTTTGATTCTCACAGACTTCAGCAAGTTGAAGAAAACCGCAAGGCTGTAACTAATGAAATAAAGAAGTCCATCTGTAACTTGATTATGGAGATCAACAGGAAGGGAAAGATTCTCGTTAACCAGCTTGAGGTATTTTTAATCTGCATAGTTTCTGTGACAGTTAGCCTATTTTTTTTTTCCTGAGAGTTAATGCACACATTTACACCTAGGCTCTGACCAAGGACCATGAGTTGGGTTTGAAAAAGCAGCAAGAGGATGTCAACTCTCTGAGCAGGCACCTAGACCATGTCATCAACTTTACCAAATGGGCTACAGCTAGCCATAGTGGAACAGCCCTCCTGTACTGCAAGAGACTGGTAAGTGACTTCACCGTGTAAATTATTACATGTACTTTATGTTGCTTTTGATGTTTTACAATAATAATTTGATAAAATCCTACAATACTTTTAGGGCCACAGTAACTCCTGAAATGTCCCTGTCTTTTTGTCTTCTAGATCCTTTTTCAGATCCATTACCTGATGAGAGCGAGCTGTAATCCCTCCATCGTCCCTCAGAGTTCTGTTCGCTTTCAGTGTCGTTCTGGTTTCTGGGCCACGAACGTAGACCTTGGTAAGACTAGCATAGAGTTGCAAAGATTAATCGGAAAAGTGATTAGTTGTTGACTTAAGAGTAATCGCCAACCATTTGGATAATCAGTTTGAGTCATTTTTTAAAGAGGTGGTATTCTGCTTTTTGGCTTTTCCCCCTCTCCTTTATTGCGTTATATACCTTTTTTGTGCATGTAATAGGTTTGCAAAGTGAAAAAACGCCAAAGTCCACCCCAAAGGGAGTTCCCATCTCCCACAGAAAACACTACTCTGAAGTTCTTGAAAACAGCTCGTTTGTAGTCTAGCCGCTTCCCTTTCCTCCCTGTGACGACACAGGGATGAAAGCTAAATGTGCCTCATAACGCTCGCCATGCGGCTACTCCGACATGCCCTCAAAAACACCGGTGGAAAAACAGTGAGCTGCAGCACACCTCTCCTCTCCCTTCCAAACACTGGCTATCCTCCAGGCAGTCAATAGACATAAAGTTGTTACTATGATGTAGAGACAGAGCTAATCTAAAACTTTATGGTTGAAAGATACTATTGTTACAGATTAATAACCACTCTGAAACTCTTGCTCCAGTCTTTGTTGCCAAGCGGTACAGCTGAACCGAAGCCCTGTTTACCGGCTTCACACTGACCTGCCCTTCTCTGCTTCTGATTAGCTTGTAGTCCTGAACTAGGAACTGCAGACGTGCAACTCCCAACAAAGATCATTTAGAGACAAGATGTATCACTCCATAACTAAAACGAAGCATTTAACACAGGGTGAAAAGAGGAGCTGCAACAATGAATGAACCTGAAAATGAGCATAATATCACCTCTTTAAAGAAAAATGATCTGATTCCAGCTTCTTAAATGTGAATATTTTCTGGTTCCTTTGCTCCTCTGACAGTAAACTGAATATCATTAGGTTGTTGACAAAACAAGACATTTGACGATGTCATCTTCAAATGTCCAGGATGCAACGACGGTGCCCTTGCAAAATAGAGTCAAAAGATAGTAGACGGGGCCAATGGCAGGCTTACACCCTCAACCCACTTCCTGTGAGCCAGACTAACAAACCTGTGACTCAAAGTAACCTCTCATTGTGTACCTTCGGAAGTTCACGTGGGCAGGAAGAGCGTGTTTTTGGCCAACAGCAAAGTTATCATTAATCTTTAAGCATAAATGACCTCGTTTTTTATTTGTTTTTAAAACACTTGCTACACTAGGCTACATCAGCCACTTATAGCATAACACATAAGAACCTCTGACTGATGGAGTTGCATTGTGGGTAATGTAGGCACTAGGTTTTGGCTGCAACATTTGGGTTTTAGGAGGACTGGGGAACAATTCATCATGATTTATTTTATTGTTAAATTGTTATTGTCTCCAGGTTCTCTGGTAGTAGAAAGGGGTCCGGGTCGACCGCCTATAACCAACCACCAGGCAGGACCCAGACCAGAGGCAAACACTGGAGGTCTCTCAGCCTCAGCACTTACAGCAGCTCAGCAGCGACAGAGCACGCTGGCTCAGCTCCAGATGCAGGTAGGATTTGTATCACAGTCGGTAAGTTTGGTACCCTGACAGGTTGCTTTTGTTTTGAGACAGAGAAGCGCAAAAAACGCCATTGGTATGTTCAAATTTGTTAAATCTATCTTTATACTCACTCAGTGTTTCAATACTGTCAACAAAACTAAATAAAATGCATTTATTTTTCATTTGACTCACATCTCTTATTGCGCTTTTTAAGGTGGACAAGCTTTCCCAGCAGCCCCACAGACAGCCCCCTCCCAACCACTGGTCCTGGTACCAAAATGTCAGGCTCCCAGGACCCCCCGGCCCTCCACCCCCAACCAGACCCATTCATGGAGGGACCTCCCCTTCCCAAGGCCCCCCCAGCCTGGGACAGCCGGTACGCAGATATGGCTCCCACCCCAACCCGAGAAGCCCCACATCATCCATGCTGCACAACACAGGATTCCCACCTGCTCAGGTATCTCCATGCAGGTAGAAAGAGTCGGTGTGTGGTGAATGTGTGCCACACATGGGCTGCTTGTCACATGGAAAGATTTTGTAGACGGCACTTATCAAAAAGTCAAATACCAGAAAGACTGCTTACGCTTGTAATAAAACATTTTTAGCGCTTGCATTGCCCACTTTTTTTTAAATCGCACCAGGCTCCATTGATGTGAATATTATTGAAACAGTTGAAATAAAACTTGATTATCTTCTGCCTCGAAAAGTGGAGTGATTCAAGTTGGTTTATTTACTGGATTATGTTGAATCCTTTCCAGCTTCTTGATAAATGTCTTTGACAAAATGTTTGACAAAGAAATAAAAGCAGAAATGGTATTTGTTTTATGCCGGTGCTAAACTGGCTTATTTATTTTTTTTTTTATTTTAAAGCCTGCACTATTCTTTCAACTTAAATTTTTTTTTCCTACATCTAGTCTCTGAGAGATCTGATCCATAGCTCCAGCTTCCCTCCTAAACCCATGGATGTGTTGCAGGGTACGTCCCGCTACCCACAGCCTCTGTCGGCTGGAGCAGCTACACAGACGTCACTACACCAGGTTGGTAGGAGAGGAGAATGAAGAGGGTTTGCAGTCTCACATGAGCATGGTTCTAATCTAGAGAGAGAGAAAGCATCAGGACAGCAACACCAACTCAAGCTGACAAAAACAAATTATCAACAAGCAAAAGGAAAAATATATTGAATACTGGAAGGAAACGACCAAAACACAAAGTAAATTACAATGTTATCTGACCTTAAAAAGAGAATTCATGCGTTTACTGTTCATTTATTTAATTTAAATTTTTAATATTTATTTTTACTTTATTATATTCTATATTTTTTATTACTGTAATATTTTAAACACACAACAACACACACTTTAACTGTTTACTTATTTAATGAAATGTGTGAAATTAATTGTTCTTTTGTCATTTATTTGTAGCTTTACATTCATGCCAATAAAGCTGAATTGAATTGAAATTGCTGTTTGGGCTTGTTTTGTGTAGCTTTTATGAGCTGTTAATTAATTTACACCCTATTTTGTTTTTGTTTCCTAAAGCGGGGCCTAACGGAGCCCTCCTTCCTGAAGAGGAGTGAGCCAGGTGGATCAGTCCCCTCCATCACCATCTCTATCCCCAAACCCAGCTTCGTTCCTAGTCTCGCTTCAGCAAGTGCAGACAAAACCAGTGCGATTAATCACATAACAGGTCATTATCGCTGCTCTGATGTAGCAGCAACCCTGAAGATCCTATCTGATGTGAAGACCTAACGTTAAGCTGTTCATCATGACTTCCAAACCATTAAAGTTTTTTTCTTTCTTCTTCTCTAAAGTTCAAGCAAGGCAGAACTCCCCGATGGCCAAACCATCTTCTTCAGACAGAAGCACAGGGTAAGAAAAGATCATATTTCACTGGTGATCATCAACTTTTTCATCAACAATTAAACTACTGTGGATTTTTCACCATATCTATGAATCACTACACCATGAAACTCGCACATTGTTCCAGAACTGGATTCCTCCAAATATCCATCTCTGTATATACCTAATATTTAATCTATACACTCTGAGCTGTTTAACATGTAAGTCGTGACATAAGAGATTCAGAGGACAAACTTTAAAAACGCTCTCTTTTAAAACCAATTAATGTAAGCAACTAATAGAATGGTCACAATCTTCCCTTCTCCTCTCTCTGGCAATGTTTTCGTTGAAGGACCTCTTCCTGGAAGCCGACTTTTGAGCCTCCACCTGCCCCCTCAGCCAAGCGACGAAGAAGGTCGTCCCCTGGGCCCGTTATCGTCATAAAGGATGAACCAGAGGACGAGGATGAAGTTCGCTTTGTAAGAGAATTAATTCAGACCAGTATATCTTGAAACTTGCTGTGACATGTGGGCGATAAGGTGTTGGGGACAATATATTGCTGCATGCAGAAGGAGATGTGTTTAAATGTGTTGTGAAAAATAATATTTGGTTATATTTTGTTTTTATTTAACCTTAAAATGGTACCACCAACAGAATACATTAATAATTTCCTGTAAATGTAATAACGCCTGAGAATGTAATAAAATTTGCACTTAACTTGATCCAAACTAATAAAACCCAATAATATAATAAAATGTCCTGACTGATAATGTAATACCTTTCAGGGGGATAATTTTTCTTCATAAGTGATGATGTAATAATTTTGAGAGATAATGTAATGTAAAAAAGTGGGCAAGTATACAAAATTTGTAAAACTGTTATGCTGTTTTTAATTCGGATACTTCCGTTCGTACACTTTCACCGCAACCACTGCAGCTTCCCTCCCCTTTTGCTGTGTAGCCAAGATGGCGACCATTTATGGGGAGAAAGGTCCAGCGTTCTACACTCAACATTTTGACTGTTATGAGTTTACCATCCAGGTACTGCCAAACTTGCCAGTGTGACAAATTGAGACAGCACTAGTGTTATGTTAGCCTAGTGAAAACACTAACATTTGACACTGATTTCATGTTTGGAAATGTAAACTCTAGGCTTCATGTAGAATTTGAAATTTACAAATGGCTTTTTGTCATCAGGCAAAGATGCGTGTAACCAAACATGCATGCTGATTGGTCCAAGGATCGTCCATTAGTCACCTTCAGAAGGTGACAAAAGCTGCAAAAGATCCTGAGTAAAGTGATTCGTATTGAATGAAGAATCTCCTTCATCTCGCCTGACCTTGTGAAATTAGTGCATTCAAAAAGAGTTCCAAATCAGTTTTAAAATTAAAAAAATAAAGTTGACCTTAATACTTTTTAGTATAGTAGAAACTTTTTGACTTTTACTTAATTGCACCACCACTGATTATGATGGGGGGGATCCAATCACAGAATTTGTTGTTTTAAAGGTGTTCTGACCTAATATCTGGGTTTTTTACTCTTGTGATGTATTTCCTGATAAGGCAAGCATCACTTTGTGTTGAGAATGGTACTGTCAAATTTCTTCAAGTGCACAACGCCAAATTGTTTGGTGTGGGGAAATAACACAACAGCTGAGCACCTGGCATTTCTTCAATTCTGCCACCTTCTGGTGTAAAATTGCAGTAGCCTATACCACAAAGGTACAAAAAAAATTGTATTACAAGATCAGTCAGGACATTTTATTCCATTATTGGTCATTAATGGATGCAACAGTTTACCTAAATGGTTGCTCTGTTGTTTTCTTTGCCTACAGGTGCAGTCCAGTGTAGGGTCCAGCCTGCCGGACAGCAGCACCGGGGCTCAGTCAAAGCCTCGGCAGCAGCAAAAGGTGTCTGCCCCAGTCCCGGCCCCCGGATCAGAGTCGAAAGAGCAGCGTCCCCAGCCCGCAGTGCAGCCGGAGTCTGAAAAGAGAGCGGAGCCGGAGGAAGATCCTAATGAGGACTGGTGTGCTGTCTGTCAGAACGGGGGGGAGCTGCTCTGTTGCGACAAGTGCCCCAAAGTTTTTCATCTGGCCTGCCACATTCCCACTCTGAATGAGTCCCCCAGGTGAGAGACAGATTGACTCTCAGCACTGTGGTTGCCATGCGATTAATGTGAATACATTCGAAGTCATTGTTGCTTCTCAGAAGACCATTTCCATTTTGTCATTGAAAATTATTATTTTATTCTACTTTTTACTTACCAAATTCAGAGTATTTATAGCCATAACCACTGTAGTAAATATTAGGACATTAACATCTTTAATATTTTTTATAATTTAAAGTTTAGATCAACATTTATTATAGAGATTATTGTGGTGGTGGCGGCTTCCACTTGGGTTCACTTTTAGTTTGAACTTTTTGATCCTGAGTCTGTCATGGACAGTGTTGGGTAACGTTACTTTTAAAAGTAATAATTATCATTCTAAGTCTAATTACTGTACAAGAATTAATCAGAGCAAAAATGTATATTGATGATTGGGATTCTGGCAATCTGTTATCCATGACAAAACTAAGCCGCCTTGTCAACAGGGACAGACAGTGCTTGCAGATTTCATCATATTCACCACTAGATGGCCAACCCATGCATCTGTCCTAACAGCTTTTCCTGTCCTGATGTTTCTCTACAGTGGCGAGTGGTTCTGTTCATTCTGCCGAGACGTCGTATCTCCTGAGATGGAGTACGTCTGTGACAGCAAGGATGACCCTGTCTGTGAAGGGTTCCCACCTGTTGATAGAAGGGTATGTTCACTTAGCTGTTGTTTAACTTTCAGTGAATCATATTCTTCAGTACTTAAGCCTGGTCGTTCTCTTTATATATGATCATTCTTGCGTTTTGGACAAAAGTGTTCCAGTTTATTTCCAAAGTCAAAACAAGCTTCATCTCCTAGAGGAAGACTATTTTCTTTTCATAATACATACATATATACACATCTGATCTCTTTTTCATAATATGCAGAGGTGTGAGAGGTTGCTTCTACGTCTGTTCTGCAATGACTTCAGCACGGATTTTCAGCAGCCTGCTTCTCCATCAGTAAGTTGACAGTTTTTGTTAATAAAGTAAAGAAAAATAGTGAAAAGTTGTCTATTAGTTTTTAGAAAAGAAGGCATTAGTAGATGTAATATTTATGCCCTATAAAAAGAGAAGGCTGTACTATATTATTTCAGAGGAGATCATGGTGAATAATTTCTAATAGATTTTAGTTTACTACTTCTGTAAAGGTAAAATTAGTGATTTTGAAAAAGGTTGCTGAGTTACAGTAACACCACTACACTAATGTGCATTTTACTTTTCATGTTATTGCATCATAATTGGCTCACATTGAAAGGGGGATATATTGCCAACAGAAACAAATATATTTTCTAAAATCTTTCAGCCAATTTGAAAAGACACGCCATGTTTTATGTAAGATCATGTTGAGTTGTAGTTGTTTTATTATAAAAAATTTTGTTTGAAAGTGGTTTGACAAATCATTTGTATTAAGTGCTTAACTTTGACTGTTTTTTAAATGTAGGAGACAAGAAGGTACAAAGAGCTGATCAAGACTCCAATGGATTTGTCAATAGTGAAGAGGAAGCTGGAGTTGAAGGAGGGTGAATGTTACAGTAGCCCAGAGGAGTTTGTCGCGGACGTCAGGCTCATATTTTTCAACTGCGCAAAGTACTACAAGGTAAACATCGGTTTAATAGAATGTCTTGCCAAAATGTGAATTACCCAATAACATTTCTTTATTAATGAGATAACACATTTCCTGCTTATTAACAATCATTTGCATGAGCTACAGTTGAGTTTTCAACAAAGATCAGTTATTTTTAAGTATTTTTTAAGTAGATTTTCTTTTCATTTCTGTGCTCTGATTATGCAGGTGACCTCAGAAGTGGGGAGTGCAGGCTTGTACTTGGAGGACTACTTTGAGGAACAGTTGAAACAAGTCTACCCAGATAGGGTCTTCCCCGGAGGGAGGGAGGAACAGATGATCCCTCCTTTGGAGGACGAGATAGATGAAGAAGAAGAGGAGGAGATGATGGAGAAAGGCATGGCTCCCGTTGAAGACGATAAACCACAGAGTCCTGCAGGAGAAGGAATCCCCCCCGTAGAAGAGGACTTGCCTCCTCTGGAAGAAACGACAGGCCCTATAGAGGAAGAGAAGCCAGAAACAGAGGAGAAGGTGACTGATTCAAGTGAAAAGGAGATGGACGGAAAGGTAGCGGCCACGGAGGGAGGCGTGCCTCCTGCAGAGGAGGTAGAGCAGGACGAGAACACTCCTGTGCAGGAGATGAGAAGCTCTTCAGCCGCTGATGGGGAAACAAAAGATGGTGAAGCTCCCAGCTCCCCGAAAGAGGAGAACCCTCAGCTCCCTACAGACAAGACAGTAGAGCCACCTGAAACCCAGGAAGAGTCAGCTCCTGCAGGCACAGCCAAAGAAGAGGAGGGATAAAACGATTACAAGGATGTAGAAAGGATGGATGATTTCAGTCTTCCTCAGAAATGGCCCCAGTGGGGACCTGCATTTGCTGCAATCAGACTTTTTTGTAATATGTTGTATTTGCAATAGGAAAAAAGGGCACTGCTATACCGAATAGACTTAGTTGCAGTCATGGGGTAGATGCACAACGGAGGGAGTAAATAAGCTCTTTGTGTTTTTGCTGGAAAGAGGTTACAATTTTACTGTAACATAGAAGGTTATTTTCTGGGACGACGACACTGAAAAGCACACGTTATTCCTTGTTGATAGACTCATGTGTAAGTTATCATCAGTTACCTTGCTTGCCACTTGTACATAATAATGCCACGAACTGATGGAACAAATGCTGCAATCAAAATAAGAAAATAAGATTTTGGATTAGCAATGCATGAAAGATGTCTTAATATAAATAGTAATGCCTTTTGTTTTTTGTGTTTTTTAGAGTTGAGCTCACATGTACTAGCCATTTGGCCTCTAAACAAATCATGTTTTATTGGAATAGTTTTATTTTCTTTTAAGTAGTATTGTATTAATGCTATGTATGCAACAAATAGGACCGCTTTATGTACTGTAGTGTCTGTACACAAGGAGGTGCCACGTCTATCAGCACTGCATTGATTTAAACAAGCCCTCGAAGAATTGTGCTGCTCGGTTGCTTCAGAACAAAAATGAATTGCGACTGATTTTGGCCTCTTATCCCTCAAATCCCAACAATGATTTCTTAACAGCAGCCTTGATGGTTTTTATCAGGAGAACAATTCTCCAGACCTTTATTGACTTTACTGTTATCACTCCTAGATAATTTAGAGACACGATTATCACCTCATCATCAGCCTCTGACGACAATGTGTTTTCCAAAATGTGTGCTTGCTCGTCTGTAGGAAGATTACTTTTACATAAAAGTGGGCCTCAGCCTTACTGTTATAGTTTCCCCCCCTCACTGAAAGTAATGAAAATTGTGTGCAATGACGCCCAATTAGTCCATTGATAGAGGCTTGTATGAACTAAACTCTCCTGTATGGCAATCGACTCACTTGAGGTGAAAAGAGTGAGTAAAAAACCTGACAATTTAACTTCAACAAAGACTATGTACTCCAAAATCATCCTTTTTATTATTTATTGAGGATACCCAGGACCTGTAAATGACCGTGATGTTGAGCATAAAAAATACCTGCATTTACAATATTTGTAATAAACAGGGTTACATGTAGAGCTGACTTGTGCTTTGCCTCCACTATTGTCATCTTTTTTTTCTGTTTATTCTTTTTTTTTTTTTTTTAAAGATAATGCAACATTCTGCACCATGAATAAACTACATTTGTTTGCAGCCTGGAGAAGGGGTTTTCAAACTGAGGGCTCACCTCCCACTAGGCGTCCCAAGATTAATTCGAGAGGTCACGAGATGATTAGGAAAACGGAAGGGAATGCGGCTGCGGCTCCCTCCTCCCCCCCCACCGCCCCCAAATCTCTAGGCGACGTCTGCGTCGCAGACTTTGGCTGAGATGTTCTCGTTGTTGACGGGACGCTCATCAGAGGAGACACACGCAGTCCACTGCTGCAGTTCATCCGCCGATCATCCCAATAAGTTAATATGACCGCAGCGTTGATAGGATCAGAGGGGGGGAAACACTTCAAACTGAGTCCGATGGAACAGTGGACAATAGGTCTACTTTTGTTTTTTTTATCCGGAGTTCTGCATGGAAAAGGTAAGGACGCAACTCACGTTTGGCACTGATATGCAGGATTTGAATTAATTTTAAGACCGTGAGCAACTTTTTATACCTACACTTGTTTATTCAGAGGGATATTATATTACTTATGTGAGGTATCCTACTGTAGATGTTAAACATGTATTTCTCATAAGCCAAGGCAACTTTATTTATATAGCACAATTTATAGTCCACACGAGGCAGACCCCTTTTTATTAAATCTGTGTCAGTCACTGGCACTCAGTGGCAGCCTTGCGTTTTTTTTTCATCTTTCTACTGTGCCGCATGCTTCCGCTGTCTATTTCTAATCCTTGTGCCATCATCCCAACACTACAGAGATCCACTCTCTTACTATACAAGAGTGCTGTGAGAAGGGGCGGGATCGGGCCTTGGGAGGACATGACTGTACAATTCTCCCCCAGTTCTCTTCCTACACCTGCATGTAAGCAACACCTGGTTTCTTTAAACCCAGCTCTGTCCTGAAGAGGGCCTCAAAATGGGGCCCTAGGACTGAGTAAGGGTTAGTACAGAAGGGTTCGGAGAGGGAATGCATGAGGTTTGTTGTATTTATTAATCAAGTGGTTTTGAAACTCCTATACAAAAATGTCCCTTTGGGTACAGCAGTTCAGTGGGGGTCCAACCTATATTGAAATGTGGAATTTTTTACTGGGAAAATTTTATATTTTTAGAGTAGGAAATACCCCTGGGGATGCAAGCCCCAAATTATCACCAAAGCCCTCAGACAGCCATCCCCCTACAGGGGAGGGGAGGATTCCCACATGGTAACTACACAGTAAGTACAGGCGTTAAGTGGCCCCCTGGAGCATTTTCAACAATAAAGGGCCCCATTTGACTATAAGAACATGGCGGTGGTGATTGATGAAATAGAGGAACACCTGGTCAACACATGGAGGTCAGCGGAGGCAACAGATGCCAAGGAAAGGCAGGGAGCAAGATACTGGAGACAGATTTTTTGTCCATAGAGACATGAGGAATTTTTTAAAAATGAAATAAATATGAGAAAAGTTTCAATGTAGCTGCTTGCAGTTACTTTTAAACTAAGGTAGGTTACTTATTGTTGCAAGTAAATATGCAACTTATTACAATATAAATCCACTTACAGTCAGCTGATTGATTGTAACTAATGTAAATATTCAGCATTTCTTCACATGCTTCTTCACATTTCTTTTCTGGATGATGATTTATGCTAAATGTCTACCGTTTCTTGACAGGACTGCACAGGAGCAGTGCTGCACAGCAGCAGTAGAAGACAAACTCTGTGACAATGGCATCAAGATGGCCCGGGGGCAAGGGGCCTGTGAGAGGCCCTTCTTCCAAGGAGAACCCTGGGAAACCCAAGTCTCTAAGGTTGTCCTCCTTCCTAAATATCAATTTTTTCAACCTTTACACGGCTTCTTAGTGTTACTCACATAGACAATACACTTATCCCCTTATAAATCTATGTATAGCGGGTATTTTTTCTGAGCATATCACATTTGAGGTAAGATTTTAACTATTTTTTCACTTTTTCAACTGCCTTTCTCTCTTTTTCACCCTCCTGTTTAGATGTGTTGTGACTGTTGTGCGCTCGGCATAATGGCAGCAAGCCGGGGTTTGAGCTGCGAGCTCCGGGGTTTGTTGCTGGGGAGACAGTGTGCATACACAGCTAAAACCTGCTGTGGGAAAAACACAACAGAGGATAAAGGTAAAGGAACTAAACAGTCTTGTGCTTTCAGTGTTCTGTTGTCTAGATTAGCTCCACTCTGTCTTATCATGAAAAAGTGGCTACTGGGTGCCTGTAACTCAAAACAATCAATGTCCTTGACCATTTGCACACATTCTATGACTTCAAGCACAATATCATTTGGTACCACTTTCTAATAAGGTCTTTATAAAGGGTCTTAAAGTCAAAACTAATGCCTAATAGAACTTGTAAGTCCTTTATAAAGGGTACCTTGTTATAAAGTGGTACGTATAATTTTATTAGCACTGTTAGCACAACCTTGTCCCTGACTAAGATTTGTTTGGGCTTGAGTTTTCAAAAGACGTTGCATCATATCAAAAGGGCTGATAAATGACCTTATTATGGCAGCTGTGGAGCAGATTGCTGCCAGAGAGACAAACAGACTAGGTCACCGTGGTATACACAAGGCTTATCTGTAAACACCTTGCCAAATGGTAACTCAGGGCCAACTGGTGTCATGGCTTGTAGCTTTTGTCGCCTAGTTGGCTACAGGTGAAAAACACAAACATTTGATGAGGCTTTTTCTTCCTCAGAACCAGTGACAGAAAAGCCTAAGGCCAACGTTCCTGCCAATAGGCCTCCAGAGGGATCGGACACCTGTAGAGGTTTGCCATCTTCATTTCTTAATGTGATCTCCTTTGTTATAGTAAGAGCTGTAAGAGGCTGAGGCACCGGCCTCTTGTTGGCTTTGTCTTCCATCAGCCAGTGACACGATTCCTGAGATCTACACACACACTGTACACTGCAATGTATTCTTGCTCACGTGTCTCTCTCTCTTTTCAGACTCCAATTGCTCCCAGTTATGTG
>NW_025744014.1:0-16100 GCF_021292245.1 Micropterus dolomieu
CTCACTGTACTGGAAAATAACAAAATATTTGAAAAGTTTCAGTCTGGTTTTAGGAAGTACCACAGCACTGAGACTGCCCTGCTTAAAGTCACCAATGACCTTTTAATGTCTGCTGATGAAGGCATGTGCTCAGTCCTTTTACTCCTGGACCTTAGCGCTGCTTTTGACACCATTGATCACAACATTATGTTAGACAGACTGAGGCACTGGGTGGGGATCTCTGGTACTGCCCTAGAATGGTTTTCATCCTACCTGTCAAATAGGAAGTTTTGCGTGTCTGTAAACAACTATGTCTCCTCGTTCTGTCCAGTTAAATATGGTGTGCCTCAGGGGTCGGTCTTAGGACCCATTTTTTTTTCTTTGTATCTGCTTCCCCATGGACATATTATCCATAAACATGGCATTTCTTTTCATATTTATGCTGATGACATACAAATATACTTGCCCGTCAGATCCACAGACCCTGGAGTTCACTTAACAACTGCCTTTGTGAAGTTAAAAAATGGATGTCAAATAATTTCCTCCAGCTGAACTGTGGCAAAGAACCTTGGTGTTTGGTTTGATAGTAATTTAAATTTCGAGCAGCACACCACAAAGCTTGTTCAATCATGTTTTTATCAACTTAGAAATATAGCTAAAATTTGATCTATGTTAACTTTTAAGGACACTGAGACCTTCATCTCATCTCGCCTGGATTATTGCAACAGCCTTTTCACCTGTTTAACCCAAAAATCTATTGATTGACTCCAGACTGTCCAGAACTCAGCTGCCAGGCTTTTAACCAGAACAAAGAAATATGACCACATTACTCCTATTTTAGCTTCATTACACTGGCTCCCAGTATGTTTTAGAATTGACTTTAAAATTCTATTGATCACTTTTAAAGCTCTTCATGGCCTCTCGCCGTGTTATATTTCTGACCTTTTAGTCCCATACACACCAGCACACACCTTGAGATCCTCGGGCAGAGGTCTGTTGTCTGTTCCAGAGTCCCGACTGAAAACTAAAGGGGACAGAGCGTTTGCTGTCAGGGTCCCGAGGCTCTGGAACAGCCTGCCCAAGGAAATCAGGTCAGCTGAGTCAGTGAACTCTTTTAAGTCCCTTCTTAAAACATACTTTTATAGGAGAGCCTTTCCCGATCTTATTTGACTTTATTTTATCCCTTTTATTTTATTGTATTTTACTAATTTTATATTTATCTGTATTTTAGTCTTTTCAATGTTTTCATGCTTTTATCTTGTATTGTTTTTTGTATTATTGACTCTTGGGTATTATTGTCTTTACACTTGTTAAAGCACTTTGTAACTTATTTTTGAAAAGTGCTCTACAAATAAGGATTATTTTTATTATTATATAATCAACTAACATTGTCTCTAAAGAAAATGAACAGGCCTTTCACTTTAAGAACCCCTTCCACTTCATATCTCCAGAGTAATAAATTATATTGTAGCATCTTATAAATTATACTGTAGCTGTACTGTCACATATTAAGCTATTTAATGAGCTGATTAATGATGGTAATTATGGAGGCACATTAGGCACTGTTTTACTCATGTAAATGCTGAATGAGGCAAATGAGGCACTTGACACCTACTGACCCCCCCACCCCTAAACACACACACAGGATACTATAAACTGTTTATAATGGGACAGAGCACAGACATGCTTTATGGGGCAGTAATATCATTTAAGGTTAGAATGAATCAGCCCAGTCTGCACTTGCCTGTCTGCTTTGTTTCTTCTGGTTTTTTTTGGAGGTGGGCAATCGGTCCTGTAGCAGCTGTCAGGTTTTCTAAAGGGCAGGAAAGGAGCACGGAAAAACAAATATTGGGGTGAAAATACAGTATATGGTCTGTATAATCCGTTGAGATTTGCTTTTCATTTCAATCAGACACTTGCATCTCTATCTCTATCCCTGCTGTCCTTCTCATATTCCATCTCAGCCTCACTCATGAACAAGCCCCTGAATTCCTGTACTGAACTCAGGTTTATCCACTTCTCAGAAGGTCGGTTATTTGATCCCTGGCTTCTCCAGTCTGCATGTCGAAGTTTCCTTTTTGCAAGATACTGAAAATTGCAAAATTGCTGTTCCATCTGTGTGTGAATGTTTATTTCAGTTCTGATCAGCAGTTGGCACCTTAGCCTCTGCCTTCAGTGTATGAATGTGTGTGAATGGATAAAGATGACTTGGTGTGAAGAGCTTTGAGTGGTCAGAAGACTAGAAAGGCGCTATACAAATACGACTATTTACTTGAACTCCCTCACTTGGGGCAGCAACTCACTCCCAACCCAGAGTGGGTAGCACACTGTTTAGTTTGAGCCTCTGTTATAAAAGCAGATGGATGTTCCATGGACATTGTTATTGTATTGTTCTGCTAGCTGTCTTTTATAGACCTTTCTTTAAGATTCCCTACCAGAATTCATTGACGCGCACTCACAGTCTCTTCAGTCTTTAACAATAAGTGGCAGGGTGAAGGAGCAATGTTAGCCTGGTTTCTGTGTACTTGTCTATTTTGTCTTGTTCTAGACATCCAGAGATGTCATCTTGTCATTTATTGGGCGTCTTGGCTATGTAATTATGAGGTCTGCTGCTCTTATGGGTTTATGTACGTAGAGCGGTGAGACACTTCAAAAGGAAACAGCTAATTCAGCTGTTTCCTCACTGCCTTCATGCACAGCTCTGCACTTAAAATATATGTTTGTGGGATGTGGTAACCTCTACATCTGCAGAGAGTTTGAACAGAAAGAAAGTTCTTCAGACCTCATGGTGTCACACTTGAAGCCCTGCAGAGACCATAGATGAATCTAGGTTAAAAGGAATACCAGGTTCAAAGTGAACACCAAGTCAAGAGCCACCTGACTTAAGTTACTTCCCAGGATATTGTTTTGGATTAACGAACGAAAAGACATTTCAGACACACAGAGAGGTCTCAGTTATGTTGACAGGGCCTTGACACTGGCGGTGGTCGGGGGCTGGAGGGGTGAATCTGTGAAGCAGCATAGATTACAATGATAGCAGAGAAAATAGGGTGTTTGAAATTCTTTTCAGCTAAGATGATCATTGGATGGCAGGAAAGCCTGCACACAGAACCAGTTGACATCACTGGATTGTAGTTTGTAGGTGGAGCCTTAGTGTGATGATGAAATAGACTGACAGTTGTCCTTAAACTAAAAACTTCATTTAGACACAACAATGCTTTGAGCTGAACGTTACATGCTAACATGTTGATGGTAAGCAGGTTTACCACAGTTAACATCTTTGTTTAGCATGTTAGCATGCAAAAATGGGAACTAATCCATGCTCGTCACACTCGCGACTGAGACAGTGGAGAAGCTGCGTGCCTGAGTATCGGTAAAACAACAATAAATGGATGGTCGAATGGTCGGGAACGGATGTTAATCTTTTCCTGGAAGTACATTTTTTTAACCTGAAATTCGGATGTACCCTACTCGTCTCGTCAAAATATGGTCATGTCCGGTGTCTGGTTGCAAAACTGGAGACAAACCAACAAGTGACGTCACAGCGGCTACATCCACTTATTTTATACAGTCTGTGGTCACAAGGCAACAAACGGCAGATCTGTGCTAACGTTAGCTGGCTGCTCCTGCCCTGCATCACTATAGGCTAGTAGAAACAATCCACTCCACATTTGCTTTGTACTGTTCCATTATTTCCTGCAAAATCAACACTTTGACATAATACTGGTGGAACACAGGATAGTAATATGGATCGTGTTAGGTGGTGAAGTCATATAGAAAGCCATACAACTATAGTATTTTGCACGTTAGCAACTGGTCGGGGGTTAACAGGTGAGCTGACAATCAGCCTTTCCAATGTTGACTGTGTTTTCACCAGGCATCAATCTGATTCTCATTTGTTCTGACGGGCTTATTGTTGGTTTTTAAGAATCAGAATAGTGGCTATTCCAAGGGAGCGAGAAAGCAGGCATGTGCTTCATTTTTATGTCAGATTACAGCCGGCTGACAGATAGAAAAGTGATTAATTGATAAGTGATTTTATTAAAAAACTACATGTAGTACATTGTTGTAAACAAACCAGTGTGGATTTGTGCATTTTATGTCAAATAAATTTGGAAGACTCCAAATTCCTTCTCTCTTTCTGGGAGAAAGAGAAGGGGGTTTGAGATATCAACCCTCAACAGACAGCTGAAGTGACCAAAGGAGGAGGTGAAAGGTTTGCTTTCCCTACGTGCTGTTTCTGGGCAGTTCGATCGTAAAACTGGCCACCTTTGGCAGCAGCCGAGACAAGCCTGACTGTTAAAATGACAAAGAAACACTAACCAGAAATTAGCTTTCTCCTGAACAGCCTATCAGAGCTCTTTTTAAGAGGGGGCAGGAAATGTCTCGGGTTACGTATGTAACCCTTGTTCCCCGAGAAGGGGAACGAGATACTGCGTCGGTGACGACACTATGGGAACGCCTCTGGGCGTGGCAGGGCTGAACTATGAATGAAACTACTCCAATCCTATTGGTGTTACTAGAACGGTGTGTGACGGCGTAACCGGAGGGGGTATATAAGCGCGCCGGCACATTGGACACATTAGCCCTTTCTATGAAGCAAGGCACTCCAGGCGGGGTGAGGTGTGGTGTGTAGTGTCTCGTTCCCCTTCTCGGGGAACAAGGGTTACATACGTAACCCGAGACGTTCCCCTTCGAGGGAACTCGAACTGCTAAGGGAACGAGATACCCACTTATGCCGCGCCGAAACCCCTCCTGCCTCCAGCGTGCAGAACCTGACGGCACGACTAGGAGGAGAGCGCACGGGTGCCGGGTGCAGAAGGAAGGTCCAGACTGTAAAACTGGATTAAAGTGTGAGGGGTGGCCCAGCCAGCCGCGTCACACCAATCCTGGAGTGACGCCGCTGCGACGAGGGCCCTGGAAGCCGCCATGCCTCGAGTAGAGTGCGCCCTTACGGCCATAGGTGAAGGTAAACCGCTCACCTGATAGGCCAGGGAAATAGTCTGAACGATCCAGTTGCTGATGGTGTGTTTAGAAGTGGGGAGCCCAGCCTTGGGGGACCCGAAACACACCAGCAACTGGTCTGCTTTCCTCCACCGGGAAGACCTCAGAGTGTAAATACTCAGTGCTCTGACAGGGCAGAGCAGATGAAGTCTCCCGTCCTCCGCCGTCACATGAGGTGGGGGATGAAACGCCTGCAGCACCGTGGACCCTGCCAGTCTGGCCGGAACCTTAGGGACATAACCTGGACAAGGATGCAGGATGGCCCTGACACTCCCTGGGGCAAACTCCAGGCATCGGGGAGAAACCGAAAGTGCCTGGAGATCCCCCACCCTCCTCAGAGAGGTGATAGCGAGGAGAAAGGTCATCTTAAGGGTCAGGCGCTTGGCCTCAGCCGACTCCAGGGGTTTGAAGGGGGCCTCAGCCAGTGCTTCGAGAACCACTGCCAGGTCGCAGGTGGGAACCCTGGAACGAGTCACGGGTCTCATCCTCCGGGCTCCACGGAGGAAGCGCACGACCAGTGGAAGCCTCCCCAAGGGCCCATCACTCAGAGGGGCGTGGAATGCTGCAATGGCAGCCACATACACTTTGAGAGTGGACGAGTACAGGCCGGCGGAGAAACGGTGCTGGAGGAACTCCAGTACCACAATTACCGAGCAGGTAACTGGGTCCACTGCCCGTTCTCTGCACCAGGTGGTGAACACATTCCACTTTAGGCCGTACATCCTTCTCGTGGACGGGGCTCTGGAGCTGAACAGCGTCTCGACTGCTCCTGTCATCAGGCCCGCCTCTAGGAACTGCGCCCCCTCAGGGGCCAGACCCATAGCTGCCACAGGGCGGGGTGCGGGTGAAAGATCCGGCCCTGCGCCTGGGACAGCAGGTCTCTCCTCAGAGGGACCTGCCAGGGCGGGCCCTCGAGGAGCGATATTAAATCCGAGAACCACACTCGTGCCGGCCAAAACGGGGCTACTAATAGTAGACTGACGCCGTCCTGGCGGACCCGCTCCAGAACCCCCGGGAGCAGAGCGACTGGGGGAAACGCATACAGACGCAGCCTTGGCCATGTCTGCACCATGGCATCCAGCCCTAGCGGGGCTGGTGGCGAGGGGGAGAACCACAGTGGACAGTGCACCGTCTCTCGGGAAGCAAACAAGTCCACGTCTATGGGGCCGAACTCTTCGCATAATAACCCCGAGGTGGTGGAGTCTCCATTCCCTGGGCCTCAGCCCCTGTCTCGACAGCAGGTCTGCTCCTTGATTCTGGGTCCCAGGGATGTACATCGCTCTGATGGACAGCAGTCTCTGCTGGGACCACAGGAGGATCTGATGTGCCAGTTTGCATAATTGGTGCGAGCGCCGACCCCCCTGGTGATTCAAATAGGCCACCATTGCTTTATTGTCGGTTCTGACAAGGATGTCGGGCAGAAAACTCCTCAGAGCTCTGAAAACCGCCCACATTTCCAGGCAATTTATGTGCCAAGAGAAATGATGCTCCTCCCAGGAGCCTCTCGCAAAGCGGCCGTCCATGACCACGCCCCATCCCGTGAGTGAGGTGTCTGTTGAAATAATTGTTCGGTGACAGATCGCTCTCAACACGGGACCTTGGGATAGGAACCAAGATTTCCTCCATACAGACAGGGAACGAAGGCACCCGCTCGTAACCCGTATCAGACGGAGCGGATTTTCCCTAGGGGTAGTGTGAGTCCCACACTACCCCTAGGAACGTAGTCCGTTGGGTGGGTGTCAGCACGCTCTTCTTCGTGTTGAGCCTCAGCCCTAAACGCTGAAGGTGGGCGAGGACGACATCTCGATGCCGAACCGCTAACTCTCGAGACTGGGCCAGGACGAGCCAGTTGTCGATGTAGTTCAGTATGCGGATGCCCTGGAGCCTCAACGGAGCCAGAGCTGCATCCATGCATTTGGTGAACGTGCGGGGAGATAGTGCTAGGCCGAACGGAAGAACCCGATACTGGTAAGCCGTGCCCCCGAAGGCGAACTTCAGGAACTTCCTGTGAGAGGGACGGATGGAGATGTGGAAATAAGCGTCTTGCAGATCTATCGTGACAAACCAATCCTCGGATTGAATGTGACTGATGATGGCGGGGATGGTAAGCATCCTGAACCTGAATCTCCTCAGAGATTGGATCAGGGACCGCAGATCCAAAATCGGAAGCAATCCTCCGTCCTTCTTGGGAACCAGGAAGTATCGGCTGTAGAAGCCGGCTTCTCTGACCGGCAGTGGTTTCTATGGAGTTCTTTGGCCCCTTTCTTCAGCAGAGAGCGGACTTCCTGTCCCAACACCTGGCTCTGTTCTACGTGTACTGCAGTCCCGACCATCCCGCAGAATCTGGGGGGGCGAACCCGGAACTGCAGCCTGTAGCCATCTACTACTGTGCGCAGGACCCACAGGGAAATGTTCGCGAGGCTTCGCCAAGCTTCTGCAGCTCCTCAGGGCTGGTGGCCTCTCCACAGTTTTGACGACAGCATCCACTGCTTCGCCAAACAGGCCAGAAGGCGAGAGGGGCGCATCCAGGAGAAAAGCCCTCTCCTTCCCCTGGATGCCCGATAGGTTGAGCCACAGATGGCGCTCCGTAGCCACCAAAGCCGCCATGGATCGGCCGATGGAACGGGCCGTTTACTTGGTCACACGGAGAGCCAAGTCCGTCGCTCTACGGAGCTCCGTCAGGTCCTCCTCAGAGTGACCTCCCCCTACGTCACAGTCCCGAAGGAGATCGGCCTGGTATGCCTGTAAGACAGCCATCGTGTGCAGGCTGGCACCAGCTCGACCCGCTGCCATGTAGGCCTTGCCCACCAAATCGGACGTCACCCGACACGGCTTGGTGGGGAGCGCCGGCGTCCGGAGTGATGAGGCGAGGTTGGGAGAGAGGTAGCTAGCCAGTGCCTCCTCCACTCGTGGCATTCTGTAGCCGTGCCGTCTGATCTCTGACACGTTGCCGTAGTCCAGCCGGGGGGACGTAGACAGCAGCGCAGAGGGTTTGTTGAACAAACCGTCCGGAAAAAATGGTAGGGGCCGACGCGGGGGTGGCGCTCGGTGTTGCAGAAACTGCTCGTCTAGTTTGCTGCCCACCGATGGCTGCTGCACCACCTGTGGCCAATCAATGTGCAGCTTGTCCACAGCCCGCGTCACCACTTCTAACAACTCCTCGTATCCTGGCGAGGGCTGATGACGTTCCGTTTCCCCGAAGTCATTCTCCATGCTAAGCACATCTAGCTCCTCAGAGCCAGATCGTGCAAGCCTCTCCGGACTCACCCCTCAAGTGGGAGAAACCGAGAAACGGGCTCCCGATCGGGGATGAGAAGGATTCCGCGGACGAGGACCGGAAAAAGGCCTCAGCCGTTCCGGCACCCTCAGCGATCTCGCGTTGTGATCCCCAGGATCGGAGCCGCCGCGACGCCTCAGCGACCGCGGGGCCTGTGCCACGGGGGGAGCGCATCTGACCATCCTCTAGGAAAAGAGCTGCTCGAGACCTCAGCACCCTCAGGGGCAGGGCCTCGCAGTGGTCGCAGGCAGCCCCCTCGAGAGCTGCCTGAGCATGCGACATCCCCAGGCATGAGACGCACATCCCATGGGTATCACTCTCCGTGATGAAATGCTCACATGGAAAGACACACTGTCGGAATTGCTTCGACATGATCTGCTGCTTCGTCTCGACTTCAGGTAGGATGATGGAGCTTCCAAACATATCCAGAGTGCCTGCTGAATAGAAAGAAGCTAATGTGTCCTATGTGCCGGCGTGCTTATATACCCCCTCCGGTTACGCCGTCACACACTACCGTTCTAGTAACACCAATAGGATTGGAGTAGTTTCATTCATAGTTCAGCCCTGCCACGCCCAGAGGCGTTCCCATAGTGTCGTCACCGACGCAGTTTGAGTTCCCTCGAAGGGGAACCCTAAACTGCCCCCCACACATGTAATCATGGCAACTGAACTCCGTCTTTGTTTAATTCTCTCACATCAAAGGATATTCTCCTCTCACAGCCAGGCGTGAGAAACTCCAGAACACCAGAGGAGGACAGCCCTGAATTCCTTTGTGTAAACAAGGAGTACTGTCTCCTCCAAAACTCAAAGTATTACCTTGTTTAATTAAATAATCATTAAGTTACTTAACTAGGTCTCTCCACTCCATTTGAGTAGTTATATTACCATGTTGCTGTTGATATTTGTTGTTGAAAAGAATCTAAATAAGTTAATTTTGCAGTGTTTTAATTTTCAGCAAGGATCCCTGACATTTCTTCATTTTATGTTGTAACCAATGCTTTGTTCCCAACACTTTCTGACACTTCCTTTAGAAATGATATGATAAAGAAATGTCATACTCGATTAATTTTCTAGCTCGAATTTAATGTTAAATAACTAAATTTCCCAGCTCCTGAGCAAAGGATTGTTTTAGGAATAATCAAAACTATCTTCATGTAACCAGAGCTCCCCCAAGTGGACAAAATAAGTATTACATGCCATCGTTCTGAAATGCCGTTGAATGTATGAGTGTCACTCTGTATTTACCTGTTCGTAATCTGATGCCATTCATGTATCTTGCCTATATTCTCTAAGTAAGAATGTGTAACAGCCAATATTATCCAGGAAGCTAGTTAAGTTCCTCTCATCTGATGTGATTCCTAGGAAATGCTAACTTTAAGGTTGAACTACTGACAATTGCTTTCCTTTTTATCAAATGCTTAAAACTAAGAATGGTGTAACCGTTTCACAATTAAGGTTTGATTGTGGGAAGATATTTGATTACAATACGTGCAAATAGATATTTGAATAGACATATTAAAAGTAAAAAAAAAAGACAGTCTCTCAGGGAACCGGAAACAAAGCCCTCCCTCTCAAAGGAAACAAGCCCCCTGGGAACCACGCCCCAACAAACAAAAGCAGCGACACGCGCTCTTGTTGTTTCTCTTGTCCTCTTGCCCTCTTCGCCTGCATTTCGGCACCCGCGTGCTCCCTCTCCCGGCAACGCCTAAAGAAGTTCGACCCGGCACCGCGAAGGCTCCTCGGCTTTTCCCTCGTTTCCAGCAACTTACTTGCTTTTATTTTCTTTGGTTTTGTTTGTTAAAAGTTATCAGACCATTAAGTTACACTATTTTAATTCAAGAACGACCAAGTTCTTTTTAAGCTTTATTCGTCGAGCTAACTTACACTGCTCCCACCGAAGCCGGACCCAGCCAGGTGGGCCCGCCAGCAGTAACAAAGGACGACCAAACCTCTAACCCGAGCCAGGGTTGTAAAGGCCTCCCACTGTAAGATTCCTTCAATAAGCCGACCAAGACGGACCTTCGGAGCAATTCCCTGTCAGAGAAAGCAACTGGCCAACAGCTTTAAGCCGTCCTAACCGAAAACGCATGGAACTCCGCCAGCGTAAGGCCGCCGACCAGCAACTCGGCTGGGAGAAACGACAAGCAGTAAGACCAAACCAAGGCATTCTGTGATCAGTGATGTCCAATAATCTGTTAATCCAGTATCTTTAATCCTTAAAACTCCTAGACAAATTTAACCGAGTTAGTATCATCTAATTGCGTTCATTAGCTTCCCGTATGAATCAAATCTCCCGACAATAGAACTCCACATTGTCATTGTTCAGCCATTTTTTATTTCTTTGATGTATATTTAACCGCATTCATATCCACCTTTAATTATTTAATAAATTTCACCGTAATCACAGGAATTGTGTGTGTGTGTATTGTCTAACTCCAAGTCCCTGTCATGAGAATTTACTACTTCGATATGAGACTGACTGATTGATTTAAGATAATTGAGCGATTATTAACTAACTGATCACTAATGAATAATTGTATAAAACGCTACCCAGAGGTCCGGAGACTCTGGGTGAATTAAATCTCTGGTGGTGCACCTCGAAACGAGAGCTGTATGAATTAATATTCTCTAAATATTAAAATTCATAATTTGTATTAATCCTCATAAGTTTATTAAAATCATAAGTAGACATGCTACAACATGATACTACATAGCCCCTTTACAACCGGAGCTAGGCAGTTTATTTTGGAAGCAGTTTTTTGTAATATTTGTTGTAATTCTCTTTACATCCCGACAGCAATCAATAAATCAAATGCTGACTGAAACGTGAAAGAAATTATCTGTGGCACGGCCAATCATTTCATTCGACCCGAATGCCTCACTGCTACACGTTGGGTGACATGTTCCTTCATGACCATGAACACACACTGTAGTTTATTCTGACTCAGTCCCACATACACCATCCTGCTGCCCCAAATACTCACTATAGCACCACACGTGGATTCATCTGCTGCTTAAAAAAAAAAAATCAGTGAGCAACTGATTTAGGATATTACTGAGCCTGTTTTTTAACTAAAAGTATATTTTTGTGATTCGTTTATTAAAGATGTATGTCTCCACAGACATAGTAGGGTAGTTGACACGTATTGCTGACAAAAAATATATATATAGTGGTCGTAACTACTAGGCCACCCCAAGATTTAAGTTTTTGATGTTCTACGCGATCCCAGTAAAAAAAAATAAAAATAGCAACAAAGACTACAAACATATCACATGGTTAATCCAGTACAGAGACAACAAAACACTTCCACAACATTTAGTAGATGGCTCAAGTATACTTTAAATAACAGTTATGATGATTTTTGATGCCAGATAAAGCATGAAGTAGGGGTTTATGTTGGGACAGTACGACATTGTTCGATATGTCTATTATGTGTAAAACTACAGATTGTTTTAGTGTCAGAACTCTGCAGCGAACATGTAATTTTACAAATGAATGGCTTGCAGTACCACGAGATATTTTACAGCTTGTTTCACATTTTCATTGCCGGCGTCAGTGTATTACAGCTGCACTGTTCACATACCACTTGCATCGTAATACATTCAGCAAACACAGTTAAACAGTATAGAGAGGTCTGAGAGCAAAACCAACCAGTGGATTGTGGTGCGGCTGGTTAAAACTTTATTTGCATGTTGTGTTGTGGCTTAAATGTGTTTGTTTGTCGCTGGCTCACTGCAGGATCTCTGACCACAGCACCAGCCACACTGCTGTTCATGCGTCAGCATCACACCACAGATACGCCAAATCCAAACAGTTCCCTTAAATTCAAGTAGTGCTGATATATGACTTCAAGAACCAAGCTTTCACAGGGAGTCAAGCAGAAGGAGCAAACTTTGTAATGCAGTGTGAATCTAAACCACTGCTTCTCCACTGCACGGGCAGATTTTTGCCTAATGCACTCTTGTTAAAACCACTGCCTATAACTACAGGGACGGCAAATATTGCATCATGTTTTTAATTCAAAATCAGCCTCATCTCTGTTGAGCAAAATTACACAACACACACACCTGCGGTTGTGTGATGACTACAGGTAGAAAGACTGATAGAGTGATAGCCATAAAGAGGGAGAGAGGGATGGGGGGGGGGGGGGGGGGGGGGGGGGGGGGGGGGGGGGGGGTATGGGGGAGCAGCCTACACAATAAACACACAGAGGTACAGACAGTAAATGTAATATTGGTACAGACTGAATGAATAATGGTACAAATATTTATAGTAGTGTTTATAATAATAATCGTAATGTTAATGATAATAATAACTATAATAACGATAGGACTGGACTAGTAACAATATTTGTAGCAGAGGGTATCGAGCAGGAACATAGGGGGCAGCAGGTGACTCGCAGCCACAGATCCAGACTCCACATCTCCAGAGCCAGAAACACCTGCAGAAAGTGATAGGAGGAGAGAGGAGAGGGACGAGAAAGCACAAGACTACCGGAAAGAGAAGAAGTCAAGTTAGTAACATGCATTAATGGGATGAGGTTGCATACAGAGGGAGAGAAGGAGGAGGAGAGAGGAGCTCAGTGCATCACGGGAAATCCCCCGGCAGTCTAGGCCTATAGCAGCATAACTAAGGGATGGTTCAGGACTCACCTGAGCCAGCCCTAACTATAAGCTTTATCTAAGAGGAAAGTCTTAAGCCTACTCTTAAATGTGGAGAAGGTGTCTGCCTCCTGAACCCAAACTGGAACCTGGTTGCACAGGAGAGGAGCTTGATATCAGAAAGGCAAAACTAGCACTTGCTTGTACTGTTTACTCATTGCAGCTGACTGACTTGTCTTTTGTTCATTCATTCACTCACTTGCTCATAAGCCACAATCATTCATTTCCCTGAACTGTAAGTATATGTAGCTGCACCACATGTGTATTCTTTGGATCGTATCCTTGTGGGTTGTGATGTCTTAACAGGAATATGTGAATAAGTGACAGTGATCAGACACTGTACAGCTCATGCTGTCCCTTGGAACTCATTAGTGAAAGGTATTGATATGTCTGTTGTGTCCTCAGGGAGAAACTGGGCCGACTGGTGCTGCTGGAGCTCAAGGTGCCCCGGTGAGTTGATAATAATTGTGTGATTTATTACAGAAGGCTGCATAAAGTAAGTGTACAATATAAACACCTGGAATCTGTTGTTTTTCAGTTATTAGATATTAAACTAGATCACTGTAATTAATCTGCAGAAACAATGACAAGATCAATGTATTAATACAAGTTATTACAGCATAATTCACAAAGTGATCAGTGTTATAGCTGCTGATGAACGCAGAGACAAATATCGTTTTATAACTTATCTGTTAACTCAGCGTTATATGGATATCACAAGCAACTGGTTTTCAAATGGTCCTATAAAGTTCTAAAGGAAAGACAAATCAGGACATTAACATGAGAGCTCCGATTCACCGCTGCTTTTACACATTGCTGTGTGCTAGTAAACACACACATACACTCTGCACACACTAGGACACGTAGAATAGGCAAAGCTGTCCTAAGTCTTCATGTATGCATGGGGCGATGAGCACTCAGTCTTTATTAACTGCTAAAAGAAATGAATTCAAAAACATGCTGTTTTTAAAACCAGGAAGTTGTTTTCGACCAGTCAGACAAAGTTACAGTCCATGCTTTACTGTCAGGTGTTACTGACTATATTTCAGCTCAAACCATCCATGCTGGAAGCAGAATATTTTGCTCAAAAGTCAATTAATTCCAAAAGAAAAAGTCTTTGATAATTTTATTTTCCATAAAAAATATCTGCCATATCTGATTATCCTGTGATGTTTGTTTTAAAAACCACATTCATTGCAAGAGTTGCAGACCGTGCAGTGAAAGCTTGTGTGTGAAGGTTGGGGTGAATGATGAATGTGTTTGCTTCATGACCCAGCCCATCCTCAGCAAAGAAACAGCCGTATATGTTGACTGTGCAGCAGCTTATTAAAACACATTTTTAAGTTTCACCCAGGAGACTGAGGCTACATCCACACTACTACGTTTTTGTTTTAAAACGCAGACCGTTTGCAACGTTTGCACCTCCTGTCTAGACTACAACAGCGAATCTGAAGACCTAAAACTGAGAAGTTTGAAAACGCTGCTGACTCATTTTGGTTAGGTTTGAGTCCCATATGAAACCAAGTCAACGCTGACTTATTTAAAGTTTTATGTTAAATAATGTTACGTAGGTGAGTAAGACACAATGTTCTGGGCATGTCATGGAGGTTGTTGCTTGTCTTGTCGACTAGGTATACTGCAGGTTGAATGAAGGATGCTGAGCAGAGCTGAAAATCTCTCAGCAAACATTAGAATATGATGATGGGGTTGTTGCCTCTCCAGCTGGCTTAGAGCTGATGTCTTTTAGTGTCAGAGGGGTGGCCAAACAGAAGCAACTGTATGCATATAATCTAACTATATGGAATGAAATGTCAACAAAGGATGCTGTGATCCAGCATTTCACACAATAAACAGCAATCAACCAAATGTAATGTCTTTAGAGTCTAAGCAGATCACTAACTGGTTCGTGTCAATGAACATTTCTATAGCAAGCCATGGTATAACTGTTCATACAGCACTTTCTTGTGACATTAGCCCTGAACTGACTCACAGCTGTGGTTCAGACCAAAAGCTTGGTCTCCTTTGTCATGTTCTACATCTGCCTCCTCTGGCCTCATCGTCCACAGACAGTATGCTGATGAGTTGATGGATGAGTATGACAAATGTTACCATGCAGGGCCTGCTTCACTCCAGTGTTTGTTAATTTTTCCAGGTTGAAATATTTGTTGTCACCCTGATTGGTGCTCATGTTTCACCAGAAAACCTGACCCGTCTCATATTTCAAGTATCACCAGAGACCTTCTCACTGGTGCCTAAAGCCTACTCTTAAATGTGGAGATGGTGTCTGCCTCCCGAACCCAAACTGGAACCTGGTTCCACAAGACAGGAGCTTGATAGCTGAACGCTCTGGCTCCTAGTCTACTTTTTGAGACTCTAGGAACCACAAGTAACCCTGCATTCTGTGAGCGCAGTGCTCTGGTGGGGTAGTAAGGTACTATGAGCTATGAGAAGAATGATTTTAAATTCTATTCTGGATTTTACAGGAAGCCAATGCAGAGAAGCTAAGACAGGAGAAATATGATCTCTTTTCCTGGTTCCTGTCAGAACACGTGCTGCAGCATTCTGATTGAGCTGAATCTGAGTCTTAATGGACTTTTTCGAGCAGCCTGATAATAAGGAATTGCAGTAATCCAGCCTAGAAGTAACAAATGCATGGACTAGTTTTTCTGCATCAGGATGTTCCTGTTTTTTGCAATATTACATACAGTGGGGGAAATAAGTATTTGACCCCTTGCTGATTTTGCAGGTTTGCCCACTTACAAAGAATGCAACAATCTACAATTTTAATCATATGTACATTCTAACAGTGAAAGACAGAATCCCAAAGAAAATTCCAGAAAATCACATCATATGAATTTATAAAAATTGATAACCATCTGATGAGAAAAAACAAGTATATGACCCCCTACCAAACAGCAAGTATTCTGGCTCCTACAAGCCAGTTAGTCTTTCTTTAAGACACAGCCCCAATCCCAACCAATTATCTACATCAAATACACCTGCCTCACCTCGTTACCTGTATAAAAGACACCTGTCAACACCCAAACAACCAGCATCCAACATCACCACCATGGGCAAGACCAAAGAGCTTTCTACGGACATCAGGGACAAGATTGTTGATCTGCACAAGGCTGGGATGGGCTACAAGAGAATCGGAAAGCAACTTGGAGAGAAAAGA
>NW_025744015.1:0-465 GCF_021292245.1 Micropterus dolomieu
CACCAGCCTGCACAGTGGTAACAAGGCATGATGGATCCATGTTCTCATTCTGTTTACGCCAAATTCTGACTCTACCATCTGAATGTCTCAACAGAAATCGAGACTCATCAGACCAGGCAACATTTTTCCAGTCTTCAACTGTCCAATTTTGGTGAGCTCTTGCAAATTGTAGCCTCTTTTTCCTATTTGTAGTGGAGATGAGTGATACCCGGTGGGGTCTTCTGCTGTTGTAGCCCATCCGCCTCAAGGTTGTGCGTGTTGTGGCTTCACAAATGTTTTGCTGCATACCTCGGTTGTAACGAGTGGTTATTTCAGTCAAAGTTGCTCTTCTATCAGCTTGAATCAGTCGGCCTCTCAAAATTGCTTTAATCACCTTTCTTTCCCATTCTGACATTCAGTTTGGAGTTCAGGAGATTGTCTTGACCAGGACCACACCCCTAAATGCATTGAAGCAACTGCCATGTG
>NW_025744015.1:485-32690 GCF_021292245.1 Micropterus dolomieu
AGTCTTCAACTGTCCAATTTTGGTGAGCTCTTGCAAATTGTAGCCTCTTTTTCCTATTTGTAGTGGAGATGAGTGATACCCGGTGGGGTCTTCTGCTGTTGTAGCCCATCCGCCTCAAGGTTGTGCGTGTTGTGGCTTCACAAATGCTTTGCTGCATACCTCGGTTGTAACGAGTGGTTATTTCAGTCAAAGTTGCTCTTCTATCAGCTTGAATCAGTCGGCCCATTCTCCTCTGACCTCTAGCATCAACAAGTCATTTTCGCCCGCAGGACTGCCGCATACTGGATGTTTTTCCCTTTTCACACCGTTCTTTGTAAACCCTAGAAATGGTTGTGTGTGAAAATCCCAGTAACTGAGCAGATTGTGAAACACTCAGACCGGCCCGTCTGGCACCAACAACCATGCCACGCTCAAAATGCCTTTCTTTCCCATTGTGACATTCAGTTTGGAGTTCAGGAGGTTGTCTTGACCAGGACCACACCCCTAAATGCATTGAAGCAACTGCCATGTGATTGGTTGATTAGATAATTGCATTAATGAGAAATTGAACAGGTGTTCCTAATAATCCTTTAGGTGAGTGTAAGTAGCCCACTAGTAACACCATTAGTCATGTCTAGAAGTCACTTTAGAGTGTAACCGCCTGTGATAGGCTACTTGGGCCTAATGTTTTGCAACCTAATTGAGATCACAGGATACGTGAACTGACATAGGCCACAGATTCACAACGCTGTTACAGAACACAGTATCATACATGGAACAGGAAACAAATACTCACTGCTCTGATCTCTGTTTTTTTTATTAAAAAAACCCAAACGGAATTGACCAGAAATGCAGAAAAACTTGGTTTTACCACACACACACACACACACACACACACACACACACACACACACACACACACACACACAAAAACAAATAAAGAGAACATTAAATTAAATGGAAATATATTGTAAGTGCACATCAGTATAAATAAAAGATAAATGGACAAAAAGTTTAATTCATTTCACATTTTTCTAAAGGTGCCTTTGTTGGGGGTCCGAGGTCATGTGAGCTTCTTATTGATCCAAGGACGTAAAGAGAGTCAGATGCGAGCTGTGCTGGTGCTGCGTGCGGTAGAAGAGAGCTCAGTAGGTCTGGCTGTAGTAGAGGTAGTAGGGGTCTTCTGTTTTCTAGAAATGACACGAGGACGACAAACATTAGACTCATTACAACAGAGTGGTGTTCAGGTGAGGCTTGGATTCATGTCAGTAAATATACTCACATGACGTTAGCCAGGAGTCTTTTCACTGCGTTCAACTTGGGGTTCAGGCAATAGCGAAGGCCGCTGTTGAGGGTGACCCTGTTGAAACAGATAGAAAAGGTGACTCAGGTGAAGTGACTCAGGAAAGGCCAAACTCTCTTCTCCAAATACAATAGATGAACACATGATTCAGGCAAGTAGACTGATGACTAGAAGTAGAGATTTCAGAGACTGTAATATGCCTTAAATTATTGTTCCTTTAGCAGGAGTTAGTAATGGTTGAGTGCCAGACTTCGACCTTTGATAAATCTTTAAAAATTATTAAAGTGGCATTCTAGATTTAATGGTGCCAGGTTTACTGAGGGAGATACAAGCATCCTATTAGCATAAAATGCAAACAACAAATCTATTTCTATAACAAATTAAAATCCCATTTTTCCACAAAGATTTAAGTGTTACATACACAATCTCCACTGTGTCACAGAAGACGGTTGCTGGGTAGATCTGGATGTCCTTTACTTCAGACTTTGAAGCAATTTGATTCCTGACACGTTGACACAGACACTGCTGTCCTGATTCGCCGACTAGAGAAGAAGACAAGATGAAAATGAAAATATAAAATATTTCTGCTCACAGCTACCAGATCATATCAGAATGTATGAAATATAAAGAGATGTTTTTATCTACTCATTGTCTGTCAACTACATGAGCCTCACATTGTCTATGTATGTAAGATTTGTAAATGACAAAAAAGTATAAAAACTTACGTAGGGCTTTAGAGATGTAGACCATGGAGGCCAGGAGCAGAAACACTTTCATGATGCTGGACATTGTTGGTTTCGTCTTCGGTCAGATGACACTGATGCTAGAAAATAAATCTTGTTCCTTGTGGTGAAGATGGCAGAAAGAGGTGTAATTAGTGCAAGAGTCAAAGAAAGCAAAGATTGTTGACAGAAGTGCTGTGAGGCACAGAGGCCGAGGAGCCACTTAAATACGCTCTTTGGAGACGTCACTCATCCTTCCTGTTTTAAAGGGAATTTTCTGGGAAGTGAAACTTCAAAAACCACAAAGAAAAAAAAAGCACTCACTCCTTCATCTCTCCTTTCACTAATAAATAATCTAACCAGATTTTAGATTTTAAAAGTGCATTTAAATATTATGTATGTAAACAAGAATAGAAAAACAGTAGTGTAACTTGTTGGAACTGTAAACCTGAATAAAACCTTCATCAAACTTGAGCAGTGTAAATTATGCCACAACTCAAATTAATTAAATGTTTGTGTGTCTTGGTGACAATAAAATATCATACTAAAGAAAAAGAAATTGTTAAAATCCCTTTGTTTTTGCCAAATCTGAGACATTCCACACAGAACTCCAAAAATGGACTGGGCAAAATGATTTGCACCCTCAACTTAATATTTGGTAGCACATCCTTTGGAAAAAATAACTGAAATCATTCACCTCCTGTAACCAGCAATAAGTTTCTTACACCTCTATACTTTAGACAACTCTTCTTCTGCCAACTGTTCCAGGTCTTTGAGATTTGATGGGCTCCTTCTCCCAACTGCTGTCTTTAGATCTCCCCACTGGAGCGTTAGGGGATTCTGGACTCATTGCTGGCCAATTCAGAAGTCTCCATTGAAAAAAAAACAAAGAATGCTTTGGGTCATTGTCCTGCTGTGGGACCCATAATCTCTGACCGAGACTGAGCTTTCTGACACTAGTTCCTACAATTGCTCCTCAAAATTCTTTGGTATTCTTCAGATTTTATAATGCCATGCACACAGTCAAGACATCCAGCACCTAAAGCAGCGGAGCAACCCCAAAACATCAGTGAACCTCCACCATGTTTGACTGGAGGGACAATGTTCTTTTCTTTGAATGCCTCATTTTGTTTGCTGAAAACAGAAGAATGATAGCTTTACCAAAAAGCTCTATTTTAGTCTCATCTGTCCACAGGACATTCTCTCTCCTAGAAGGATTTTGGCCTCCTCAGGTATCTTTAGCAAACTCTGATCTGGCTTTTTTATGTTTCTGTGTCAGCAGTGGGGTCCTCCCTTTTCATTCACATGGCGACTGATAGTGCGAGCTGACATTGTAGTACCCTGTGTCTGCAGGTCGGCCTGAATTTGTTAGGAAGTTGATTGAGATTCTTTACCCGCTATTCAAACACATCTTTGTTGCAATCTTTCATCAATTTTTCTCTTTCGCCATGTCCAGGGAGATAAGCTACAGTGTCATGGGCTGTAAACTTCTTACCAATGTTGCGCACAGTGGACACAGAAACATTAAGATTTCTGGAGATGTAGCCTTAAAATTGTTCATGCTTTTCCAAAGTTTTGGCTATCAAATCCTTTTTGTTATTTTTTTTTATAATCCATGCTCAATGTTGTACCCCAGTAACACAACACAAAGGCTGAGTCAACCTTTCTCCATTTTAAAGTAAGTGTGATTTCTACATTGCCAGCACCTGTGAATTGCTCCAGGTGAGTTTATTTACAAATTAAAGGGGCAACACATTTCTGAAGATTTTGAAATGGTGTCAATAATTTTGTCCTGTCAATTTTGCAGCTCTGTGTGGAACAACTCAGATTTGGATTTTTTTTCTCAGCTTTTTTTGTGTCGTTCCAATACAAACAAAAGAAATAAACATGAGAATACTAAAGCATTTGTAATTGCAATGATTTTAAGTTGAGGCAAGCACAATTTCATTTTCTTTCCGCTGTAGTGGTAGAACTGATCTGGGGTCATGGCCTATGGGCAACAGGTTTGATAGGAAATGCAGTGTTTCAGTAGAAGGCATAGCCTTAATGTTAGTTTCAGTTTTATGTCCTCTTTCACTTTTCTGGACAAAATAAAAATCCCACCACAACTGTTTTTTCCTTCTCTAGTTTTATATCCTTCTCCTTTCTTCTCTATTAAGGCCAGACAGTTGAAATGAAACAGAAGGGGGATGCAGTGTGAAAGCACTGAAAATACTGAAGTACTGAATATCCTACTTTCCTGTAATTTGCTATACCATTTTTAATGACAGGTATTAAATGAGCACAGGACAATTTAAAAGAATGATAAGGAAAAGAACACTGCAAAAACTGAGCTCTCAAAAACTAGGGGGGAAAAGCATTAAAATGGGGGAAATATTGCTTAAAATAAGCAAATTTATCTGCCAACAGAACAAGAATATTTCACTTGCTACTTAAGGCCAAAAAAACTTGAAACAAGTGAAATTCTCTAACATAAAAGCCGCCTGGTAAGAAGAAATATCTTGTCAGACAAAGAACAAGTACATTTTGCCTTTAAGTAAGATAATTAATCTTACTAAGATTTTAGTTTTTGCAGTGAAGGTGACTGCTATGTTGCCATATTACTGATAAAAGCAGGTGTGTGTCCTGTGGAAGTCGCATATCTCCGTAATGTCAGGTTTTACAAACCTGGAAAACCAGGCTTGTTTTACAGGATTGGTCACACTGCACCATGTTGAATGCACCACTCTGGCAACAGAGCTGACGGAAATGATCATAAGAGACTTAAAGCCCTGCATCCTGTTAGGGAAAAGTGTAGTGCAATATAAAGGCATTGTCACAGTTTGCTGCTCAGTCCCTCTCTTCAGCCACACTCCCTCATTCCTGGCCCATGTGCATTATTCTCTCTAATGATGCCTGTGCATCGCTTTGTATAGGCTTACAGCCAACATCAGCTGGTTAATTTGCCTAATCTTCGCAGGTCTTTAGATCACAGTGAAACACACACAACAGTGGGCTGAAGGAACTTTTTAGTTCCTTGAAAAGAGATCCGGGGACTTAAAAGTCCCCAGTACTTTTGGGCGAAACGCAGCTTATCTGCCTCTGTTTCTAACTCCCCAGACCTGCCATCCTCAAGCTGTCCACCAGATGCCCTCAGAGTTTCTCTCCTTTTCCTGACGCCTGACTGCCAGAACCAGCTACACACCTGTTCTCAATTCCCTCATCAGCACTGCAGTTACTTGGGCTACTCGGCCCACTCCTCACCTGCAACTCATTCCTTCGTCAGCCGCTCAAGCATATATACCAATTATATCCTACTATTTTGAAAAAAAGAATAATATTACAAGAATAAAATAACTGTAAAATGCTGCAGACTGCAAGGAAATACTAATACTTGCACTAATGACTTGAAGTGACCTATTCTATTTTGACTTTATTCTCAAAATGTTAAGACTGAATACTCAAAATCCCAGATTACTATGTGTTCTCAAAATGTCAGAGAACACAGATATGTGAGATAAATTTCGAACATGCATTTGAACATGAGCAAAACCCTTTTTGAAACACAGGAGCTATTAATGTCCAGGGGTTTATAAATGAATTAAAATGAATTAATTTATTGACATGAATAGGTGCCACATGCATTATTAAAGAGGTTACATCCCCAAACAAAAGATACAAAAGAGGTGAGAAGACCTCATGCCTACATGTGTGTTGACTCAGCAGGGATTATATAAAATAAGAAAGGAACAGGAAAAAATATACAGCGTGGAGCCTTGCTGCATTATATTTTTATACCTTGAATTGTCACTTGTTGTGTTGTGTTTCCCTTTACATACACGTTGACTTTTATTGCAGGTCTGAGCATATTAATGATCCAAGGACGTAAATAGCGAGTTAGATTCAAGCTGTATTGGTGCTGAATTGGATGGAAGAGAGCTCAGTTGGTCTGGCTGTAGTAGAGGTAGCAGAGGTTTTCTGATTCCTAGAAATGACGCAATGAGGACAAACATTAGACTCAATACAGCAGAGTGGAGAAAGCATTATGTCATTCATTACTGTTTCTAACAAATATGGTAATTTGCTGGAAGATTAATATTAGTGGTTGGGTGAGGAGATTCAAGTCAGTAAATATGCTCACATGACGTTAGCCAGGAGTCTTTTCATTGTGTTTGACTTGGGATTCAGGCAATAGTGAAGGCCGCTGTTGAAGGTGACACTGTTGAAACTGGCCAACTCTCTTCTTCAAATACAATAGTTGAACACATACATAAATAATTCAGGCAAGTAGACTGACAACTAGAAGTCATTTTAGAAACTGTGATTTGCCTTAAATGTGCAAATTATTGTTGCTTTAGCAGAAGATCTTTAAAACTGAAGCCAGACTGATGGCATTCTAGATTTAATGGTGCCAGGTTTACTGAGGGAGATACAAGCATCATATTATCACAAAAAATGTGAATAGCAAATGTCATTTTGTAATTAAGACACATGCAGAAAGTTTTGAACATAAGCAGAAAACTAGCAGAAACACAGGAGGTCCAGGGGTAAAAAATGAAATAAATTAATGAAATAAATAATTTATCGTTGACATGAAAAGGTGTCACATGCACATTTAAAGAGGTTAGCTTACTTCCACAAACAGAATATACAAAACAAAAGAGGAGGGAAGACTAAATCATTACTATGTGTGTTGACTTAACAGGGATGATATTAAATGAGAAAAGCTGATCTACTGGAGAAAACATATTTTAAAACAATACAGAGTACGTGAGAGCCTGACTGCATTATAATAATAATAATAATCTTTATTTGTAGAGCACCTTTCAAAAACAAGTTACAAAGTGCTTTAACAAGTGTAAAGACAATAATACCCAAAAGACAATAATACAGAAACAATACAAGATAAAAGCATGAAAACACTGAAAAGACTAAAATACACGTTTAAGATAAATATAAAATTAGTAAAATAGAATAAAATAAAAGGGATAAAATAAAGTCAAATAAGATCGGGAAAGGCTCTCCTATAAAAGTATGTTTTAAGAAGGGACTTAAAAGAGTTCACTGACTCAGCCGACCTGATTTCCTCGGGCAGGCTGTTCCAGAGCCTCGGGGCCCTGACAGCAAACGCTCTGTCCCCTTTAGTTTTCAGTCGAGACTCTGGAACAGACAACAGACCTCTGCCCGAGGATCTCAAGGTACTTGCTGGTGTGTATGGGACTAAAAGGTCAGAAATATAACAAGGCGAGAGGCCATGAAGAGCTTTAAAAGAGATCAATAGAATTTCATCAGATCGAATTTTTGCTATATTTCTAAGTTAATAAAAACATGATTGAACAAGCTTTGTGGTGTGTTGCTAGAAATTTAAATTACTATCAAACCAAACACAAAGGTTCTTTGCCACAGGCTTAATGTGATTTACTAGGGAACCAGCAGATGGCAGCATTTGTTGCCATCTGCAACAAATGCAGCAAGAGAGAGGCAGCCCCATCCGAGCCTCTCTTGCAGCCACGGACCACCGCTTCAGCCCAGGTTGACTGATGCTTCTGAGTCGAGCAGGAGGAAAGCCTTGGAAGACTAGAGGGGTCCCATAACACGGTGTCCTGGATGTTGCCGGTTGCGCTATGAGAAACAATCTGTTTGGCTTGTACTGAAGCCACATCCATAAAGCCAGTCAGCAGGGAATCTTTCTCTTTGAGTTCCTCTGAAAGTCGTCGGATGTCTTCCATAAGGTCAGCAATCTTTTTGTTCGCTTTCTTAAGGAGTGTGCAGTCCTCAAGGGGCAGAGTTATCTCGGCTTGCATAGTCGCCGGAGCTTTGTTGTGATCAGTAGCGTTGATAGCATTTTTACGGTCATCTAGCTTAAAATCCATGTCGGATTACTAACACCTTGACCCACGTAAAACTTAAGTTAAAAACTTAAGTTAAATAAAACGGATATAAAAAATATAACGAAAAAGTGTGGATTAAAACTGGATAAGAGTCCGGTTTAAGACGGAGCTTCCGACAGGTAGCTACAGATGCCTACAGATGAGTGCAGATTACGTCAGCAATATATACTCCTTTATATTTTTAAACTTTAAATTGACACCTGTTGCCTGAAATTTCTGTTTCCCTTTAAATAAATGTTGATATTTCTACCATAAACTGATGTAAAAAAACTGATTGGAGGAAATAAAATATAGGGCACCCTCAGCACTCAAAACTTACTGCCAGCTGGCCTGGGTTCATGAGCCTGCTGGCTGCCTCTCCTGGTCCTGCATTCCCTGAAACCCATGAGCCCTTGATGGAACAATCGAGGAGACACCCTGATGTTTAGCGGTCACCTTTTGGGACTTGCCTTGCAATTTTTAGGGGTAGACTCCTTGAGAAGGTGAGGAACCCCATGGCTCTGGACATCGATGGCCCTTCAGCCCTGACTCCTGCTCTGTTTTTATATACAACTATTTCAAAATCAGGATGTTCTGGCAAAGTAAAAAGTAAATTAGGCTATTGAGGGTTTGCTGTAAATGTGGAGAAGAATCTAAATTGCCATCAATAAAACTGCTGTGGTGTGTTTCTTTTCACGCAGTCATAATAAATGCTTGATTCCAACTTGGGGTCAAAAGGCTAGTCCCATGAGGAACAGCTAAAAAAAAATAGTGTTATAGGCCCACATGATTTTGGTTAACGTTAGGGTAAATTGCCAGGGAATCTATGTGTATCCATGTAGTATTCATGTTGTGGGTACATACATACAGTATGTTTAAGGAGTCACAGCGAGACACCTTGCCTTACTTTTGGGGACAAAACGCCATTCACCATAACGTAAATCATTACATTTTAGTGCAAGGCTTGGTTTAAGGTTAGGATTAGGCAAGTAGTCAAGTGATTATCTCCAGTCTCCAAATTAATGTAATTCAATGTAATGGCCACTGAAGTGATTGAAACACGACTGTGTGTGTGACGAGTGGAGAGGATTACATACTATGATACTCAAACGCCTTGTCACAATGTCTGCCTGCAATGTTGCTATCCTATGGTGTACATCAGTACTGTTAAGACCCATTAGTAATGTCTAGAAGACATTTTATAGTGTGTAACTCCATGTGATAATTAATGCCTTGCAACCTAATTCTGCATGAGATCACGGGATATGTGAACTGACACTGTATTTCTTGAATTGGCAAGCCCTGAACCACAAGGTAGCACAGATTAATTAATTAAGGACACAGTGTCAGGCTTGTAAAAGAAAACAATTACTCAATTCTCACTTTCTTTATTTTATTATCAAAGAACACATAAAACCTGAAATTGTCAAAAGTGCAGAAAACTCCAACACACAAAAATTATTTTACAAAAAAATCCAAAGGAAATATTTCATTTCATTCATTTCACAGCTTCATTTGTTTAAGGTGCCTTTGTTGGAGGTCCAAGGTCATCTCAGCTTCTTATTGATCCAAGGAAGTAAAGAGAGTCAGATGCGAGCTGTGCTGGTGCTGCGCACGGTAGAAGAGAGCTCGGTTGGTCTGGCTGCGAAGGTTTTCTGTTTCCTAGAAATGACATGAGAAGGACACAAATTAGACTCATTACAGCAGAGTGGAGAAAGCATTATGTCACTCATTACTGTTTGTAACAAATATGGTAATTCACTGGAGGATTAATATTAGTGGTTGTGTGAGGCTTGGATTCATGTCAGTAAATATACTCACATGACGTTAGCCAGAAGTTTTTTCATTGCGTTCAACTTAGGGTTCAGGCAATAGCGAAGGCCGCTGTTGAGGGTGACACTGTTGAAACACACAGAAAAGGTGAACTCAGGTGAAGTGACTCAGGAAAGGCCAAACTCTCATACTCACATAGATAAATGATTCAGGCAAATAGACTGACGACTAGAAGTCATTTTAGAAACTGGGATATGCCCTAAATGTACAGGTTATTATTGTTTTAGAAGGAGTTCATTACAACTGAGGCCAGACTTCAACCTTTGATAAATCTTTGAAAAATATATTGAAGTGGTTCTCTAGATTTAATGGTGCCAGGTTTACTGAGGGAGATACAAGCATCCTATTAGCATAAAATGCAAACAGCAAATCTCATTTTGTAATCAGGACACATTAAAATCCCACAGTCTTAATTAAAGATTTGAGTGTTACTTACAAAATCTCAATTTTGTCACAGAAGACAGTTGCTGGGTAGATCTGGATTTCCTTTACTTCAGACTTTGAAGCAATTTGATTCCTGACACGTTGACACAGACACTGCTGTCCTGATTCGCCGACTAGAGAAGAAGACAAGATGAAAATGAATAAATAAAATATTTCTGCTCACAGCTACCAGATCATATCAAAATGTATGAAATATGAATAGATGTTTGTCAACTAAATGAGCCTCACATTGTCTATGTATGTAAGACTTGTAAATGACAAAAAAGTATAAAAACTTACATTGGGCTTTAGAGATGTAGACCATGACGGCCAGGAGTAGAAACACTTTCATGATGCTGGACATTTTTGGTTTTCTCTTTGGTCAGATGACACTGATGCTAGAAAATCTTGTTCCTTGTGGTGAAGATGGTAGAAAGGAGCTGTAATTAGTGCAGCTAGAGAGATCAGCTAGAGTCAAAGAAAGCCAAAATTGTTGACAGAAGTGCTGTGAAGGACAGAGGCTGAAAGCTGTCTTAAATACTCTCTTTAAAGACGTCCCTCATCCTTCCTGTTATCAAGGGAATTTTTTGAGATTGGAAAGTGAAACTTCAAAAAACCACAAAGAAAAACAAAAGTCACTCCTACTCTCCTTCTCCTCTGTAATATATACTAGTAATTTAACCAGATTTTTAATTTCCAACGGACTTTTAATTATCATGTATGAGAATAAGAATATAAAAACAGTACTGTAACTTGTTGGAACCGTAACCGGAAAATATATTTAATCTTTTACATCAAACTTGTACTTACGCTGTTTGTGTAAATTGTCATCAAACATATGAAAAATCTTTTTAGACATTTTGCACACTTATTTATTTTGATACCATGAACAACAACGGTCCAAACAAATGACAAAGGTCATCCAGTATCTTTTTGTTTTTTAAATATCTAAGTTAATGATTGTTTTTTTATTTACCATGTTTACCTATTTGCAATAAAAAGTTAACACAAAGATCATGTCAAATGAGTACAGTGCTGGAAAATTTGAAATAAATGTGTCGGTGTGACAATAAAATACCATAATAAAGAAAAAAGAATGACACTTTAAATCCCTTTTTATTTCGGCACAACGTTATATCCCTTCTGCCACAATCAGGAAAAATGCCAAATTATATGTCATTGCATTCCGACATTTCTGATATTCCTGGTAAAAAAGTTTTCATATAAACTTATAAATCAAGTTAGTTCAGATGTGCGTGGTATATTTTACAAAGTGTGGGCTGGTGATCTTTTACAACATCAGCTTCTGTCTGTGTTTTGTGTGCATCAGTGGTTAACACCTTTAGCACTTACAGCCCCAAATCAAATGTGTGAGTGCTCAGTGAAAAGTTAAGGCAAGCATAATTTTTTTCCACTGTAGTAACAATTGGTACAACTTGATAGACACTGACAGCACCAGATCTCAGGGCACAGGCTTGATAGGAAATGCTATGTTTCACCAGAAAGCATAGTC
This sequence comes from Micropterus dolomieu, assembly GCF_021292245.1. Lineage (NCBI taxonomy): Eukaryota > Metazoa > Chordata > Actinopteri > Centrarchiformes > Centrarchidae > Micropterus > Micropterus dolomieu. Next base: position 12,108 of record NW_025744015.1, read on the forward strand.
TGAATGTTAGTTTTGGTTTTATGTCCCCTTTCACTTTTCTGGACAAAATGAAATCCCATCACTACTTTTTGTCCTTCTCTATTTTATTTCCTCTTTTGTATTTAGACCACAAAGATGGAATAAAACACCTTGAGATTTATAGCTAGAGGCTAAACCTCTGTCTATGAAACATCTGGCTGATTTTGCTCAAGTTAAAAACTTTGCTAATGTAGCGGAGTTAATGATTGAACTTGCCATCACTATCTGTGTTAATATTAATATAAATTTCATATGATTTATTATCAGTCATCTATTTATTTTTTATACTCTCACCTATCTTTTTTTGAATTTATTTTATCATGTATTTTGTTTATTATTCAGAGTGTAATGGATATTGGTGCCAATGAGACCTGTGTGTTTAGTGTGGGCGCCCTCTGCTGCATCCCTGCAGTCTTGAGCTGTGGACCACAAAAATTATTACCACAAAAATTATTAACAGGCTTCATGTGATGTCACCATGGTAAGTTGCCCTTACAACAGCTCTGTTAAATATTAACTTTAATATTCTGAATGTGGTAGCACAGATGGTGCAGTGGTTAGCACTGTTGCCTCACAGCAAGAAGGTCACGTGGTCAAACCCTGGTTGCCCCGGCCTTCCTGTTTGCATGTTCTCCCCATGTCTGCGTGGGTTTTTTCCAGGTGCTGCGGCTTCCTCCCAACGTCCAACGACATGCAGACTAGGTTAATTGGTGACCCTAAATTGTCCTTAGGTGTGAGAGTGGTTGTTTGTCTATATATATATATATATATATAATATAATCTTTATTTGTAGAGCACTTTTCAAAAACAAGTTACAAAGTGCTTTAACAAGTGTAAAGACAATAATACCCAAAAAACAATAATACAGAAACAATACAAGATAAAAGCAAGAAAACAATGAAAAGACTAAAATACACGTTTAAGATAAATATAAAATAAGTAAAATAGAATAAAATGAAAGGGATAAAATAAAGTCAAATAAGATCGGGAAAGGCTCTCCTATAAAAGTATGTTTTAAGAAGGGACTTAAAAGAGTTCACTGACTCAGCGAGAGGCCATGAAGAGCTTTAAAAGTGATCAATAAAATTTTAAAGTCAATTCTAAAACATACTGGGAGCCAGTGTAGTGAAGCTAAAATATGGGTAATGTGGTCATATTTCTTTGTTCTGGTTAAAAGCCTGTTGCAATAATCCAGGCGTGATGAGATGAAGGCGTGTAAAATGGTCTCGGTGTCCTTAAAAGTTAACATAGATCGAATTTTTGCTATATTTCTAAGTTGATAAAAACATGATTGAACAAGCTTTGTGGTGTGCTGCTCGAAATTTAAATTACTATCAAACCAAACACCAAGGTTCTTTGCCACAGGCTTAATGTGATTTACTAGGGAACCAGCAGATGGCAGTATTTGTTTTGCCATCTGCTGGGACCCGATGACAAGGATTTCTGTTTTGTCTGAGTTCAGCTGGAGGAAATTATTTGACATCCATTTTTTAACTTCACATAGGCAGTCGGTAAGTGAACCGTACCAGAGATCCCCACCCAGTGCTTCAGTCTGTCCAACATGATGTTGTGATCAATGGTGTCAAAAGCAGCGCTAAGGTCCAGGAGTACCAGGACTGAGCACATGCCATCATCAGCAGACATTAAAAGGTCATTGGTGACTTTAAGCAGGGCAGTCTCAGTGCTGTGGTACTTCCTAAAACCAGACTGAAACTTTTCAAATAATTTGTTATTTTCCAGCACAGTGAGCAGCTGTTTGGACACAAATCGTTCTAGAATCTTTGCAATAAAAGGCAGTTTTGAAATTGGTAATTGCTAAAATTATGTGGGAGGGAGGGATCTAAACCAGGTTTCTTTAAAAGTGGGTTCACGCAAGCTGTTTTAAAATAATCAGGGACACAACCAGTAGATAGGGAGCTGTTGAAAACCGAGATCAAATGTTTCACAACAGAATCCATTACTTTTAGTAAAAACTTTGTAGGTATTACATCAAGTGGGCTGGAGGACACTCTCATTTGTGATACTGTTTTTAAAAGTTCAGACACGTCGAAGGGATAAAACTGGTTAAAACTCTCTTGTTGCTGGTGAGGGACCTCTGAGTAAGAGGCCACGGGGGTAATAGAGGCTCTGATTGACACCACCTTATTGGTAAAATAAGATAAAAACAATTCACAGTCATGATTACTTCCAGCTGAGGCAGTCTTAAACAGAAACCTGGGATTGTGTTTATGTGTAGTAATGAGTTCAGAAAAATAATGTGTTCTCACATCCTTAACCATGTTATTGTAGTTAATTAATAAATCCTTCAGACTGAGGTAATGGACTTGGAGACTGGATTTTTTCCATCTGCGCTCTGCTTTCCTGCATTCCCTTTTTAGGCTGCAAATGCTGTCATTTATCCAGGGTTGCTTACTAGCTTTAGACGAAGGCCTAAGCTTTAGAGAAGCAGTAATATTTAGTGACGACAAGCAGATATGATTGAAGTGATTGACCAGATTGTTGGTGTTGGAATCAGACAGGTGTTGGCTTTGGCTCTGAAAGAATGCGCAAAACTTTGAAACACTTTGTTCATTAAAGATACAAGAACACACGGAGCTTGGTGAGGCGGCATGAGTAACAGGTGAATCGCAGCTAAAAACAATACATCTGTGGTCAGATATGGTCATGTCCACTAATTCCACCGAGGAAATGCTGACACCCAGTCCAGTGTATGACCACGGTTATGTGTTTGCCCTTTGACATGTTGTTTGAAGTTAAAAGAAGTGGCCATATTTAAAAAGTCAGTTGCATTAACATTGGTGGGGTCATCAACATGAATATTAAAATCTCCACAAAGAACAATTCTGTCATAATTTAAAACTACAGTAGATAAAAATTCTAGAAGTTCTGATAAAAATCCTCCAGGCGGTTTTGGGGGGCGATAAATTATAACAAATATGATAGGTTGCAGACCTTCAACTTTAAGAGTGAGAACTTCAAAGGAGTTAAATTCATCACAGCGTACTTTAAATTTTTCCTATACACGCTCACTAGCCCACCACCATGACCACTGACCCTCGGCTGACTAAAACAATCATATTGAGGCGGACACAGTTCAGCTAGCTGGCTATAGTCATTCATTTGCAACCATGATTCAGTTAAAAACATAAAATCCAGATTTGCAGACAAGATAAAATCATTTAAGATAAAAGTCTTGAAAGTGATCTCACATTGAAGAGAGCCATTTTAAATGAGTTTGTTCTAGGTGCTGGAGTTGTCCTAATCCTTAAGAGATGCACATTTCGGTTTACTGGTCTATGCGTGATGATGACAGGAATAGAAGTCTTTGGAACAGCGCTGGGAGCAGAAGGCTTTACATGCCAGCAGGTGGAGACAGTTGTTTGTGGCAGTGAGCCAGAGATCTGTTCAGTGAGCGGTGGTGTGTCCAGGTGTGCTGCATGAATGATTAGTCATTCACGTAAGTCATGTGTGGACCGCACCACATGCTGTATGAGAGCAGCTAACATTTCTGAGCCCCGTTTGTTTGGGTGAAGTCCGTCTGTCTTAAAAAGAGACATTCTTTGCCAGAAAATATTAAAATTATCCACATAACACACACGGTGAGCCCTGCAGGCGGACTGGAGCCAGTCCAAGGAGTCTACTGAAGCGACCAGCACTGCGACCAACTGTGGGAATGGGACCAGAGATAAAAATGGACTTTCCACACTGCTTTAAAAAGTTAAAAAGACGGTTAAAATCTGATTTTGTCAGCTCAGACTGCTGAAGAGCTGTGTCATTTGTTCACACATGGACTATGACCCTTGTGATGGAGGACGGGAGCGATGACATCAGGTCCTGGAGTTTTTTTAAAATGTCAGCTGTGGTGGCAACGGGGAAGCAGTGAGTGGTAGCGTTAAAGAAACGGATGTTTCTGGTTATGGAGTCACCAATTATTAGTGTGGTTGGGGAGAAAAGGGGACGAGGAGATGCCGGTGGTGGGGTTCCCAGAGCAGGACTGAGCAGAATCTGCTTCAACTCTGAGTGCGGACTGAGGAGGGAGTGTGTGAGCTTCTGAGTGTTGTGTTGGAGTAGCAGTAACAGACCTGAGAGAATGGCTACCCGACAGTGCAGGGTAGAGATGGGAAGCGTAGGTTTTTGACCAGGTTGACGGCCGCCGATCGGGCCCAGCGGCAGACCGGCAGCCCAGCTGATCACCGTTTGCCGCCAGTGCTAGAGATGTAGCCGGTGGAGGAGATGCAACAGTGTCGGCAGGCACTATCCGACGAAAGAGATCCGTATCAGGGAGACTCGAAGCCGCAGGTGCATCCGCTGGATGTACCGGAGTATCGTCAGACAGGGCTGCATAGCGGTTGGAGAGGCTGATGTGTGGAGGAGAGGCAGCCCTGTCCGAGCCTCTCTTGCAGCCACGGACCACCGCTTCAGCCCAGGTTGACTGATGCTTCGGAGTCGAGCAGGAGGAAAGCCTTGGAAGACTAGAGGGGTCCCATAGCATGGTGTCCTGGATGGAAACAATCTGTTTTGCTTGTACTGAAGGCACATCCATAAAGCCAGTCAGCAGGGAATCTTTCTCTTTGAGTTCCTCTGAAAGTCGTCGGATGTCTTCCATAAGGTCAGCAATCTTGTTTGCTTTCTTAAGGAGTGTGCAGTCCTCATGGGGCAGAGTTATCTTGGCTAGCATAACGTTAGTCGCCAGAGCTTTGTTGTGGCATTGACAGCGTTTTTACGGTCATCTAGCTTAAAATCCATGTCAGATGACTAAAATCCTTAACCCATGTAAAACTTAAGTTAAATAAAAAGGACACAAAAAATGTAACAGAAATGTGTGGATTAAAACTGGATAAGAGTCCGGTTTAAGACGGAGTTTCCGACAGGTGTGGCCCTGCAATGGACTGGTGACCTGTCCAGGGTGTACCCCTCCTTTCGCCCGATGTCAGCTGGGATTGGCTCCAGTGACCCTGTACACAGGATAGGCGATTGATGATGGATGGATGGATATCTTAATGTGGGTAAAAGTATTTTTAATGTTAACTTCAGCTGTCTGTTGATTGAGAAAATGCAGTATGTCAATTTTGTTGCTTTTCTTTATTGAGTTTTTCTGTTAATTTGTTGAAAACATATATTGTGTCTTTGCTAGCTTAATTTAAGTTTAAAGGTGCCTGTATTTCCCTTGGCATAGTTGAATAAAAAGTTCAGTGCATGTAACTAACATACTGTGAGCCTCAATCTCCATTGTTTGCTCCTTCATATGTAAATCTCACGCACCCAAAATACCTCTGAGAAACAGGCGAATGCCAACAAGTGCTAAATGTTACGTAACATCTGGGATGTTCAGCTGTCTCTGGACCAGCAGTCCAAAGTTTCTGTAGTAATGTTGGTTGTTGTAAACACCAACACAACCCTGGTGCACCAAGCTTCCAATCTGGGCAGAATCAGCAATAGTACGGCTAGCTGCATGGCTAACTCAGTAGCAGCTGCTGATAGCAGTAGTTAGCTGCTAAAGTAACCAGGAACATTTAAACTCCGCAAAAAAGTGGAGGCAGAGCAGCCGGAGGACATTAAAAACTGGACATTATTTTCTCCTTTAACTCTGATCCAATTTCAGTAAAACCAGTGAATAAAGTTGCTTTTGTACAGTAATCAGTGAGGCCTATTCTCGCATATCAGGCCTCGATTTATGCTGCATTCACATGCTCCTCAGATGGTCCCATTTCCCGAGTTGGGAAATCGGCAATTCCCTACCCAACCATGCCAGGGTATCTTCATCTTCGCTACTGTCAGGGTTACTGTCTTGAGGGCTAGATGGTATGAGTGGTGTAGGCACCACTGGTGCAGATGGCAGAGTTTCGAGCTGTACTGCCCTCATCTCAGTCCTATTCACCAGTCTTACATTTCCAGTGCCATCAGCTAGTGTGATGGTATATGGTCCACCAGGTTCCGTTGGCACTCTAACTACTTGATGAAGGACTGGTGGATCAGTGCTCTGCAGGGTTAACAGTTCAGCCACTGATCGACTCGGAAAGACCCCAATTTGCTGCTGTGTCACCAGCTCACATCTCTCAGGGGCATCGCAAGTATCTGGAGTGCTCCTGGTCTGCTGGCCAGGCTCCTCATGTTCTGCCTGGTCACTGTACTGGCGGGAGAGAGAATCAGCATTACCATTATTCTTTCCTGGTCGATAATGCACAGTGAAGTCAAAAGCCGCTAGTTGGGCTGCCCATTGTTGTTCAGTTGCGCCCAGTTTGAGGTTCTGAAAGTGACTTAAGGGGTTATTGTCAGTGTACACTGTGCACTTGCTGCCTAGCAAATATTCCCTTAATTTCTCGGATATTGCCCACTTCAGTGCCAAGAACTCCAGTTTCATAGAGCTGTAATTCTCCACGTTATGCTCAGAACCTCACAATGAGAGATGGAGATTGTTCTGCTTTGTTTGGCTACTTTGATGACATCAGCCACAAGTTGGTGCAAGGGGACAGCTAACTGTGCAAAACCCTTTACAAAGTTCAAAGAGGCTAAATGGGGTACAAAAAGCTGTCTTAGCTTTGTCTCCTTCAGCAACAGGGACTTGATTATAGCCACTTGCCAGATAAAGTGTAGAGAACCACTGAGCACCAGAAAGGGCATCCAAAGACTCTTCGATGCGGGGTAATGGATAAGCATCCTTCCTCATTTTAGAGTTGAGTAGCCGATAGTCAACACATATCCTTAGCTCTCCTGTCTTCTTCCGCACCAAGACAATCGGTGACGCGAAAGGGCTGCTGCTGCTCTGCCTAATCACTTTACTATCAAGGAGCTGCTGAATGTGATCTTTCACTGCCTGCCACTGTGTAGGAGGTATTAGCCTATATCTTGGACGGACTGGGGCCTCATCAAGAAGTGGCATCTCATGTACAATCTCATCTGTGCACCCTATATCTCCCTCATGTCGGAGATGGTAACAGGGGGGCCTCCTGCAGCCTGTGCGCTGATTACAGCCACCTGGGCAACCTCTTCACTCCCTACCTCAACTCAGCTGTTGTTCCGCTATCCCCCCAACTGGCTGCAACATTCCCAACACTTGTTTTGAGTGAACTGTAGCCCCATTGGCTCCCACATTAACCACAGGTACATAAGCTATGCCATTGTCAACGGTCACAAGAGAGGGAGATAGCAAGAGGTCTGGCGCAAGATCTGAGCCACCGGGCTCCAAGAGCATGGTGGTGGGCGGAATGTGTGGGACTTTTGGGCAGGTAACCTTGACAAACTTTATCGACCCAGCTGGAATAAACTCCCCAGTTCTTTCAAAAACACGGACACGACCCTCAGGAACGCTTGGGCAAACCTCCAGCCTGTGACAGTGGCGGAGAGCTGGCTCCCAACCTGCCTCTGCCTGCGTTGCAGACAAAGAGGCAAATAAGGCATCCCCTTGTTCTGCAAACAGCTCTTTGTAGCGTTCTATGATCACATTCATCCCCACTAGTCCGGGAACAGTGTGTTGCTGCGATGCACAGGTGTTTCACAAATAGAACCACCCGACCTGGAATCTTTCTACCTAGTACTTGGATGTCCAACTCTAGATATCCCACATAGGGAATATCTAACCCCTTTGCTGCCTTTAAGGCCAGCCACCCACATGATCTAAGTCTTGGAGCACTCCAGCACTGGAACACTTCTTTGAAAAATGACTCAGTAATTGTAGTTACCATCAAACCCGTATCCAACAAACACTTGACCCTCACTCCACCCATCTCCACCTCTACCACAGGACATCTTCCTATGAGGGGTCGTGAAATGTTTGCAACAGGGGGAATCTGCCCAAAATTACTCTCATTACTAGTCTCATCACCACCATTTGCAGAAGCAGAAGGTAGGTAGGTAGCAGAAGTAGTACCTGTATCTGAGCTGGCGCCTCTTCCTTGAATAAGTTGCTCATTAGCCACCCGTAACCTCTGTACCTCCTCACGCAGAGCCAAGAGTACCTCCATTCCCTGATCCACACTCATTTTGGAAGCTTAGTTAACAACTTTAAAATGAGAGACAAAGGGAAGAAAAATACAATAAACACAGAAAACAAGCAATGAGATGAACTTGTCGTCACTGGCCTTTAGTCCCCATCACAGGTTGACCTCAGCAGTCCAACAGCCTTTTTCCTGTAGTCCAGCTCCAAACACTGTTTCTATTTCAGCAAAAATTTTAAATAAACCAAAATACATATAAAAATTAATGCCTCTTTTTTTTTTTATAAAGATAATCCTGCCGACAACGCCAAAAATGTGGTGCCGATACAGCATAGAAAGAATACCCTTTTTTGGACCTGACAACGCCACCTCCTGATAAGGGCAGGAGGAACCCTTTAGAACCCTTAATAATAAAAAATATATAAGGTTGTGTGTCGTGAACTCTGATTTACCCTGAACAGGAACAATTACAAAGAGGCATGTGTTGTACAAAAATAAGTAAATTTTATTGCAAGTATATTGCTAAAATCCCAGTTAAAATACCAACAGCATTAATAAAATTAGCCTGGTAATAAATTTGTTAGAAAAAAACCCAGTGTTACTCTCCTTTAGGGTAGGAAGGTCAAGTCCGCTCACACACACCACCCCGATCAGCGACTGTGGTAGACAGAAGAGGGAGACAGCAGACCCAACACCAAGAAGTACATGCACTATACACTCAACATCTAGACTATTCACTACAAAATAGCATGCTATGTCGAAGTTGAATATACACACCACTACAGAATGTCACCCAGTGCAGTCTCACCATGGAAAGGGAGGCAGTGTGCCGATACGGACCCAGCCTTGTACAAAGTCAGGCCGTGGATATACAAAGAGAGGAGAGCAACCAGTATTTAAACCACCATCCCAAATATGACACAGAATAGACACCCAATACAGGACATCTATTCCAAGCACAGACTAGACCGAGCAACAGACATCTTAAAATTGACTGGAAAACCCTTTAGCAAAAGAAACAAACAAAAAAAAGGATAAAACAATAGAAAACATTCAATGCTACACCATACAGCTTGCAATGACGACAGGCATTACCATAAATCTTCTACTGTTTCTAACAAATATGGTAATTCACTGGAAGATTAATATTAGTGGTCGGGTGAGGCTTGGATTCATGTCAGTAAATATACTCACATGACGTTAGCCAGGAGTCTTTTCATTGCATTCAACTTGGGGTTCAGGCAATAGCGAAGGCCGCTGTTGAGGGTGACCCTGTTGAAACAGCCAGAAAAGGTGACTCAGGTAAAGTTACTCAGGAAAGGCCAAACTCTCTTCTCCAAATACAATAGATGAATACATACATAAATGATTCAGGCAGGCAGACTGACGACTAGAAGTAATTTCAGAAACTGTGATATGATCATGTCAAATGAGTACAGTGCTGGAAAGTGACATGTGTGTCTACCTGCTGAGCTGAGTTGGGCTGATTGCATATAAGTACATGGGGTTAATACAATTATATCAGAAGACACAACTGAAATAAATGTGTGTCTTATGACAATAAAATACCATAATAAAAAATAAAGAATGACACATTAAATAAACATTTATTTTGGCACATTGTTATATCCCTTTTGTCACAATCAGGAAAATTGCCAAATTATTTGAGATGTCATTGCATTCCTACATTTCATGTGAACTTCAAATCAAGTTAGTTCAGATGTGCGTGGTATATTTTACAAAGTGTGGGCTGGTAATCTTTTCATCAACATCAGGTTCATCTGTGTTAGTGGTTAACACCTTTAGCACTTACAGCCCCAAATCAAATGTGTGAGTGCTCAGTGAAAAGTTAAGGCAAGCATAATTTCATTTCTTTCCACTGTAGTTGCGTGGTAGTTACACTGTCATGACATTTGTGGTGTGAATAAAGCAACAATTGGTATAACTTGATAGACATTGACAGCACCAGGTCTCAGGGCACAGGTTTGATAGGAAAGGCGTGTTTCTGCAGAAAGCATAGTCTGAATGTTAGTTTCAGTTTTATGTCCCATATCACTTCTCTGGACAAAATAATATCCCATCACAACTTTTTTTTTTACTTTTGTATTTTATTTCCTCTTTTCTTCTGTATTTAGGCCACAAAATGGAGCTGTATGAGGAAAAAAAACTCAGATCGGGCCAGAGGTCTAACGGGCCCTCACTCTCACACTTAATTCTCTTGGATGTAACTGTAACTTAGACTTGGATAAATTGTGGTCCTTTATTTGTAATGGTAATCTTCAATGAGACAATGACTCCAGTAAAGCTCAAATTAACTCAAGTTTAGATTGATTGATATATCTTCTATCTCACTCCTCCTCTTGTGGGTCTTAGGGGAAGACCCACCTCCACCTCCACACATATTCAATAGTAAAACAAGTGTATACCCTACAACACTTTTAAAGTAATAAGACTGAAATGTAGTCCATGAACATTGATCAATAAGACATCACCTTGATATTGCTGTGTGCTGTGTCACATGATGACCTTCACCGCTTTCAGGGTTGCAGCCCTCTCGCAATCGGCCCTTTGTGTTCATAAATCTGGTCTTCTTCTCTCATCAGGCCGTCTTTACCCGGGCATCCTATCTTTATAAATCTTAGTTTACTCTTATCGAGCCTGGGCCCAGGTGCAATAAACATTATGTGAGAATCCAATAAGGCTCCATTGTCTCTCATTTGGATGTCTTATTCACGGTGTTCACCCTAAACTTCCCCTCCGGCCAATTTGAAACACTATTTGACTGGCTAGGTGTATGTGTCTTTGCACAATGTGAAGTGTGTGTGTTCTTGTGAAGTCTGAAGCTGTGTCTTCCTACAAGATGTGAAGGCTGCAACATCAGAGTAATAATGCAGAGCGAGAAAACTGCACCTCAAAGTTCAGTGTGTCTTTCAATAAACACCTTAAACTTTGTTCTAATAAATACCTTAAACATAATCCTAATCAAGCTCGGCATATAAAATATTCATACATCATGGCTAAATAAAAAATCTTCAACAGAATCGAACAGAAGGAGGATGCAGTATGAAAAACACTGAATTGTACTGAAAACAGTACTTTCCTGTAATGGGCTATGCCATTTGTGATTACAGGTATTAGACAACTCATGGCCATTAAAAAGAACGATAAAGGACCTTAAAGGCAAAAGAAGCTAACTGCTATGTTGCTATATTGCTGATAAAAGCAGGTTTGTTTCCTGTGGAAGAGCAGCATAATGTTACATGAAACTTGGCTGGCATGTTCTCCCCGAGTCCACGTGGGTTCTCTCCAGGTGCTCCGGCTTCCTCCCACCATCCAAAGACATGCAGGCTAGGTTAATTGGCGTCTCTAAAATTGTCCTTAGGTGTGGATGCGAGTGTGAGTGGTTGTTTGTCTATGTGCCCTGCAATGGACTGGCGACCTGGCCAGGGTGTACCCCGCCTTTCGCCCGTTGTGAGCTGGGATTGGCTCCAACCCTGTACACAGGATAAGCGGTTGACAATGGATGGGTGGATGGTATTATCAGTCACCTGTTTATTTTTAATACTGTTAATTTTCCTTTATATACTGTTATTTAACTTATCATGTATTTTGTTTATTATCCAGTGTAACGGATATTGGTGCCATGGAGACCTGTGTGTTTAGTGTGGGTGCCCTCTGCTGCGCCCCTGCAACGAATAACAGTCTACATGTACTGTCACCGTGGGAAGTTGCCCTTACAACAGCTCTGTTAAATATTAATTTAATTATCTTATTGTGGGTAAAAGTGTGTGTTAAGAATTTCTTATGTTAACTTCAGCTTTCAGTTGCTTGAGATAATGCGGTATGTCAATTTTGTTGTGTTTTTCTGTTAATTTGTTGAAAAACTATATTGTGTCTTTGCTAGCTTAATTTGGTTGGCATTGTTAGAAGCTTGCTTTGGGTTGTAAGACTGGCTTTGATGGAGAACTGACCTTTATCCTGTGTTACCAGATAAACGGCGAGTTGAAGCCAAGGACCTGTTACGGGTGTGGACAGAACGGACCCAAACGCAGCGCTTGTCAGATTACACAAAGAGGTTTATTGAGGGGGGAAAAAAAGGGAAGAGGGGAGTCGGGAGGTGAGATGAGGTGAGCAGGACGCCAGCAGACGAGGGCACGGAGGACTGAGGAGCAGGCGGGGCTGGCAAGGCTCGAGCGAGGCGACTGAGAGGGCGCTGGAGGCCGAGGCGAGGGAGGTGAGAAGCGTGGAGGGACGCCGCGGCGAGGGGAGGGGAGAAGGCAGGTAGGCGAGCCTGGCTGACTGACTGGATGGCGGAGTGGAGTGGACCAGGACTGGAGCGACGACGATCAAGCGAAGATGGAGTGGAGAACCGGGGTAGAAATACTGTTGAAGATGAGGCTGATGGCAGGCAGGTGCGGCGGGCGGAGGTGAAGGTTGATGAGACACAGGTGCGGGTCATCAGCCGGGCTCCAGCGCGGAGAGGGAGAGGCGAGGAGACACGGGGGAGAAAACAGAAATGCGAGACGAAGTAAAAAAAAGAAAAAAGAGCACAGGGCACTCACCGTCAGCCAGGCTACCACCGCAACAGGGCCCCCCCCCCCCCTTAACGGACGCCTCCAGGCGGACCCCTCGGCTTGTCAGGGTGGGCCCGGTAGAAGTCTGTCAGGAGGGATTTGTCCAGGATTTGGCTGGTGGGGATCCAGGAACATTGCTCCGGACCGTAGCCGGCCCAATCCACCAGGTACCGGTATCCCCGGCCCCTACGTCGGACATCGAGGAGGCGGCGCACTGAGTAGGCTGGGTGGCCATCAATTATTCGAGGAGGGGGGGGCGCCGCCGCTGGTATGGAGAGGGAGCTGGTGGAAACGAGTATGATTCGGGAGACATGGAAGACGGGGTTGACCTTAAGTTGAGGAGGGAGGGTTAGACGGACAGCGGAGGGGTTGATGATGGCCTCAATGGGGTAAGGGCCGAGGAACCGGGGGGTGAGTTTTTTCGAGGAGGTCTGTAGGGGGAGATCCTTGGAGGAGAGCCAGACCTGCTGCCCGGGCCGGTAGGCAGGCGCAGGGGTCCGGTGGCGGTCAGCCAACTGGCGGTTGCGGGCTGCGGTGCGCTGCAGAGCCACCCTGGCCTCCCTCTAGATTCTGCGAAGATGGGCTTGTACCGAAGGGACCGCGACCTCTTCTTCCAGTGATGGGAACAAGGGGGGTTGATAACCCAGGGAACACATGAACGGAGACATACCAGTGGCGGCACAGATTTGGGAGTTGTGGGCATACTCGATCCAGTGGACGTGGGAACTCCAGGAGGTGGGGCTGCGGTATGCTTCACACCTGAGCGCCGCTCCCAGGTCCTGGTTGGCCCGCTTGGTCTGCCCGTTGGTCTGGGGATGATAACCGGAGGAGAGGCTAGCGGTGGCGCCGAACGCGCGGCAGAAGGCCTTCCAGACTTGCGAAGAGAATTGGGGGCCCCGGTCAGAAACTATGTCCAGGGGGATGCCGTGGAGGCGGAAAACATGGTCTATGAGGAGGCGAGCAGTTTCCAGAGAGGTGGGGAGTTTGGGTAAGGGAACAAAGCAGGAAGAGGGTGCGAGCCATACCTGTGGAAAGAACTGAAAACTGCTGTTCACAACCGCTCTCCATCCAACCTCACTGAGCTCGAGCTGTTTTGCAAGGAGGAATGGGCAAAAATTTCAGTCTCTCGATGTGCAAAACTGATAGAGACGTACCCCAAGCGACTTACAGCTGTAATCGCAGCAAAAGGTGGCGCTACAAAGTATTAACTTAAGGGGGCTGAATAATTTTGCACGCCCAATTTTTCAGTTTTTTATTTGTTAAAAAAGTTTGAAATATCCAATAAATTTCGTTCCACTTCATAATTGTGTCCCACTTGTTGTTGATTCTTCACAAAAAATTACAGTTTTATATCTTTATGTTTGAAGCCTGAAATGTGGCAATAGGTCGAAAAGTTCAAGGGGGCCGGATACTTTGGCAAGGCACTGTATATGAGTCTTCACCTGCAAGCCTCCTTCACTCCGGCCTCAGTCAAGATGGATGTTTTATTCCCACTAGTGGTCAAAACGCTGGTCCACTTAAGGAAAACCAAAAGTAATGTAGGGTTATACTTGGTTTTAGTTAAAGTTAAGGTAATTTGGTGTTTCTTTCATGTTGTGGGCACATTCAAGGAGTAGGGACTACTGCTTTTACTTTTGGGGACAAAACACATTTTAGCACAAACGCTTGTTCAAGGTTAGTTTAAAGTAAGTCTAAGATAAGATCACGGGATATGTAAACTGACACATATACTGTATTTCTTGCATTGGCAGCCCTGAACTACATGGTAGCACTGTTAATAAAGGACACATTGTCAGACTTGGAACAGAAAACAATCATTCAGTGGTCACTTGTTTTTTTTAAAAAAAAATTTAATCAAAAAATAACAACCGCGAAATGACCAAAATGCAGGAAAACTTTACAACACACAAAAATGTATAAAAATGTATTTACAAAAACAAATATAAAAAGAAAATATAATAGAACGGAAATATACTGTAAGTGCACATCAGTATAAATAGAAAATAAACGGACAAAAAGTTTCATTCATTTCACATATACATTTGTTTGAGGTGCCTTTGTTGGGGGTCCGAGTTCATCTGAGCTTCTTATTGAGGAGGTAAAGAGAGAATTAGATGTGAGCTGTGCTAGTGCTGCGTGTGGTAGAAGTGAGCTCAGTAGGTCTGGCTGTTGAAGAGTTTTTGTGTTTCCTAGAAATGACATGAGGAGGACACACATTAGATTCATTACAGCAGAGTGGAGAAAGCATTATGTCACTCATTACGGTTTCTAACAAATATGGTAATTCACTGGAAGATTAATATTAGTGTTCGGTGAGGCTTGGATTCATGTCAGTAAATAAACTCACATGACGTTAGCCAGGAGTCTTTTCACTGCGTTCAACTTTGGGTTCAGGCAATAGCGAAGGCCGCTGTTGAGGGTGACACTGTTGAAACAGATAGAAAAGGTCAGCTCAGGTAAAGTGACTCAGGAAAGGCCAAACTCTCTTCTCCAAATACAATAGATGAACACATACATAAATGATTCAGGCAGGCAGACTGAGAACTAGAAGTACTTTTAGTGATTGTGATATGCCTTAAATGTGCTGTAAGTGCTATTGTTGCTTTAGCAGGAGTTCATCATAATGTTCACTACAACTGAGGCCAGACTTAAACCTATAATAAAATCTTTAAAAACTGGATCAAAGGAGCGTTCTAGGTTTTATAGTGCCAGGTTTGCTGAGGTTGATACAAGCCTTGTATTAGCAAATCTCATTTTTTAATTAGGACACATTGAAATCTCACAATCTTAATTAACAATTTGAGTGTTACTTACACAATCTCCACTTTGTCACAGAAGATGGTTGCTGGGTATATCTGGATGTCCTTTACTTCAGACTTTGAGGCAATTCCCTTCCTGACGCGCTGACACAGACACTGCTGTCCTGAGTCATCGACTAGAGAGAAAGACAAGATAAAAATTTTTTAATTAAATTAAAAATATTTTTCACTGCACAGATTGCTGCTCACATCTACCAGTACCTATACAGCTACAGTTCATCAATATGTTATATAGTTGCTTTACTGATTTGTAGACTAGAGTCAAAGACGAGATAAAAATCAATTAATTTACGTATGTTAGATTTGTATATGCCCAAAAAGTATAAAAACTTACGTTGGGCTTCAGAGATGTAGACCATGACAGCCAGGAGCAGAAACACTTTCATGATGCTAGACATTGTTGGTTTTCTCTTTGGTCAGATGACTCTGATGCTAGAAAATCTTGTTCCTTGTGGTGAAGATGGTAAAAAGGAGCTGTAATTAGTGCAGCTAGAGAGATCAGCTAGAGTCAAAGAAAGCAAAGTTTGTTGACAGAAGTGCTGTGAAGGACAGAGGCTGAGGGTCGTCTTATATACTCTCTTTAGACACATACCTCATCTTTCCTGTGATCAAGGGAATTTTCTGACTCTGGAAAGTGAAACTTCAAAAACCACAAGAAAAAACCCTCACACTCCTTCCACTCTAAACCTGAATGTACATGTAAACTTCTAAGTCAAACCTGTACTTGTTTAAATTGTCATCTAACCTATGAACAAATATATTTAGACATTTTACACACATTTATTTTGACACTACAAAGAACAAAGATCCAAACAAATGGGTCATGTAACAATTATTTGAAAATTTGGTTTACCTGTGTTTTGTTTTTGTTTTTTACCAATTTGCAATATAAAATTAAGATCATGTCTTATGAGTACAGAGCTGGAAAGTGACATTCCTACTTCCTACTGAATCAAGTTGGGTTGATTGCATTCATGGGGTTAATACAATTATCACAAGACATAACTGAAATAAATGCATGTCTTAGTGACATTAAAATACCATAATAAAGAAAAAAGAAAAAAATGACACATTAAATCCCTTTTTATTTTGGCATATTGTTATATCCCTTCTGCCACAACCAGGAAAAATGCCAAATTATTTGATTTGTCATTACATTCCTGCATTTCTGATTTACTGAAGTTTTAATTTGAATTTTAAATCAAGTTAGTTCCGATATGCGTGGTGTATTTCATATTTCGTAACATAAAGTGTGGGCTTGGTGATCTTTTACAACATCAGGTTCCGTCTGTGTTTTTTTGTGCATCTGTGGTTAACACCTTTAGCACTTACAGCACCAGCTCAAATGTGTGAGTGCTCAGAAAAATAATAAGGCAAGCATTATTTCTATTCTTTCCGCTGTAGTTGCGTGGTAGTTACACTGTCGAGACATTTGTGGAATGAATAAAGCAACAATTGGTACAACTTCATAGACATTAACAGCACCATTAGACAGATATGATATACCTTACCTAGGGCACATGTTTGAAAGGAAATGCTTCGTTTCAGCAGAAAGCATAGTCTAGTGGTAGTTGTAGTTTTATTTCCTCTTTCACTTTAATGGATAAACTTTTTTTTCCCTTCTCTTTTTTCTGTATTTAGGACATGAAGATGGGATGAAACAAAGGCAATGCAGTGTGAAAAACACTGAAACTGAACAGAAAATCTAAATTTTCTGTAATGAGCAAGTAACCGTGTGGTGATTGCTGTGATAAAAAATTAATTAATAAATAAAACACATTTTCTCACTGTACTTGTTTTGGTTTGCAGGTTTTGAGATATCTATCAGCTTTGGGGTGAAGGCGGAAGCCTCGGAGATTGATATCTCAAAGTAAAACCAAAGTAATCTGCATTTTGGAAACCGCCAGAGTTAAGTGTGAAAATATACTCTTATCTGGTTGAACTGACTGTTTAAAGTGTGGCAACAGTGTATTTTCAAAACAATCCCATTGGAAAGTCTTGAAAAGGTTTTTGTGTGCAAGTTGGAGCATATAAACAATCATACATATCAATCAAAAACATTTCTTAACCCTTGAAAACAGAATTCTTTAGAAAAGAAAGCTGTGCTAATTTTAGACACATGGGTCTTCCCTGACAAAAAAAGGCAAGTGAAAGGGACTTTCATCTATTTCTGCATTTGGTACAGAATAAACAACACTGGTCAGCAAGAGTGAATTACTGTCACAAAAGACAATTTGTGTTATAACCAGTGTTGGGCAAGTTACTCAGAAATTGTAATATATTACTAGTTACTTATTACTCCTTAAAAAAGTAATATTATTACTTTACTTATTACTGGATGATAAAAGTAAATTGTTACGTTACTAGTTACGTTACTATATTACTTTCCAGTGTGCAAGCATCAGTGACAGTAGCTGCTGGAGTTTCTTTCTGTAAGTTTCACGTCGCTGTGCTGCTTCAGCAGATGCTTCAATAAATCAGATGTAGAATTGTTCGCGGTTTTTGCTGGTCGCACAGAGTTTACAATAGATGACAATGTTCTTTGCATTTTAGACTGTGACAAAATAATGACAGCAGCTACTTACAGCTGTGGAAAGAACACCTCGCTCACCTTTCTTCCTTTAGTTTTTGGCATCAGCGGACATGAACAACAGAAGGTCTGGTACCGCTGAGTTGCCGCACAGTCGTGGATTTACGTCAAGGATGGTGCGTTCAATATCGAGTAACGCCGCGTTACTTGCCTTAGTAACCAGTAATAATATTACCGTTTTCGAAAAGTAATTAGTTACACTATTTAGTTACTGGGAAAAGTAATGTTTTTACTGCCCAACTCTGGTTATAAAACAAATGAAATGCTGTAAAACACAAAGCTCTGGTTGACTTGGTTTGCAATGGTTCGCGTGGGGCCGAATAACGCTCCTTAACTGTGATATAATAAGTGTATACCAAGGCCTGTCCTGAGCTATTGCTTAATTATGCTGCTGCTACCTTTGATAAACTCCATTTTCATTCTGACAGACTGCTCTTAGGAAGCTTGACCTATATTTACTTTCAGTTAATATTTCATGGGTTTTACTTATTCGGTACTGTAGAGTGCACCAGCTCACATCACTGTGAGCATGACGCTTGTTCTATCATACAGTCTTGCACAAGAAGAGAAAGGTGTGACTCTGCAGTCAACCTTTCAGTGGCAGTGCATATATGAGGGACATGGCTCATGGAAAATTGCTGTTTTTTGTAGTTGTCCTATTAGCTGTTGGTTTTGGTTATGCAGGGGGATTGCCAACTTTCTTCAATAATTCATGTTTCCTTTTTATTGAAGCAGCACAGCTCTTAACCAAAAGCCCATACCACAAAGTGTGACCCTGAGTAGGAATGAACCGACAGGAACTAAAAATGTCAGCTGAGTCTCTTCCTCTGTAGACTACAGCTTGGTGTAGTTGCACTTCTCATTTTATTTTAAAAGTGATTTCTACCATCAGCAACAACGCTTTGATGAAATACAATTCGAAATGAAGAGTGTGAGGAAGTTCTAAAAAATGCTGGATTGAATACACACAAAATCAGTACTAATGCAACAATGTTCTACAATGTGCAATGTCAAGCCAGTGCTAATTCTGCAGAAACATGACACATCATGATGCATCAATTCCGTAAGAAGCATTTTACTGCTGTAGCTCCTGGTTATAGTTAGGACATCTGAAATGAGACAACTGGCAGCTCCAGCTAAATTCAGCTGTTGTGTAAGTGGAAAGAAGCCAAAATTATTAAAAACCCCTGGTTTAATCTTTAACAGTGGGTTTATGTTGTGTGTGTGTATGTATATATATAAGATACATAATACTGACAATAAATGCAATGAAGTAGAAGAATAAAGTAGCATAAAATAGAAATGCTCAAATAAAGTAGGTAGGTAGGTTTATTCACAATATAACAAGCTATAGAGGGAAATTGAGTTTTGTAACTCCCTTCTGCTACATAGCAGACAATCTGCATTAATAAATCAACGGAGCAGTGCTGAGGATGACTTAGAGTTTAAGAGTCTGATAGCTTGGGGGAAAAAGTCTACTGGTGTGGCAGCAGAAACTCTATATCTCTACCCAGAAGGCAGCAGTGTGAACAGGCTGAGTGGGTACTGTCCTTTAGTATCCTTTGGGCTCTGCGCAGGCACCTCACCTCGCCGATATAACTGATGCTCGGGAGATGGGTACCAATGATCTTCTGAGCAGTTTTAATCACCTGCTGCAGAGCCCTCCAGTCCTGGGCCATGCACATCCCATGCCAGTTTGTGATGTTTCCAGTCAGGATGCTTTCTATTTCTCCTCTGTAAAAGCTGACAAAGACTTGGTGTTGGAATTAATCCTTCTTAAGCTTCCTCAAGAAAAACGTTTTGAGCTTTCTTTACCAGTGTGGAGATGTGAGATGACCATTTTAGGTTCTCTGTGATGCTGATTCCCAGGAACTTGAAAACTACTAGTACTAGCACTTTAATTTTAATTTAATTTAACTTTAATTGTTCTTAAATATAACAGTATACATTTAGTATAGTTAATGAACTTTCCACCACTACACAACATCTACCACACATCCACTGTATATCTACTACCACTGCTGGGTACAAATCCTGATTAGTCAATGACTACACAAAGTGGGAGCAGCCTGTATATTATTTTATACATTGTATAAGTTAGTCTCGTTTTTGGACTTGTGGAGTTTCTTTATAAATAAACAACTCTGCATTGTAAGTGACCTATTGCCTCAGGCTGTTGTACAAAGACAGGTCAAAAGGGTACACATAAGTTTCATTTTATTTTTTTTTTTTAGGATTGTTCCTTTGTGTGGTTCTTAAGTGTGGTTTATCGCCTCCACAGCATGGTCGAGACAATTCCTTATTTGTTAAAGGTACCACATTATTCAGTTTTCATGTTGTTTGAATGTTTTCAAATGTATTATGGCTAAAGATAATAATGGTGTTTTACAAATAAATGACATTTAATAGGGTGTTTTAGCCTCAGAGGCAGAGCAGTAACAAAAACGAAACCTGACAGCCATAGGGGGCATTATCTGATATTAAAACATTTATGTCTGAAACAGCCGGCAGGAAGACAGATTTATAATTTTACATTAAATTAAATATGTGAAAATGTCATCAAAGTTCATATACTGTCGTGGCACCACGTGTCTTGACTAACTATCAAGTTGGTAACAAAAGGCCTTGCCTTTCAGTTCTGCGTGCTG